>NC_083761.1:88227565-88527565 GCF_963514075.1 Conger conger | reverse complement strand
GGTGAGGAACAAGTATCCTCTGCCCCTGATGGACTCCGCGTTCCACCCACTTCACGAGGCCACCATCTTCACCAAGTTGGATCTCTGCAACGCTTACCACCTGGTCCGTATCCGTGAGGGCGATGAATGGAAGACCGCCTTCAACACCTCTCTCGGACACTTTGAATACCTGGTCATGCCATTCGGCCTCACTAATGCTCCTGCTGTCTTCCAGGCCCTGGTTAATGACGTTCTTCGGGACTTGTTGGGCCGCCATGTGTTCGTCTACCTGGATGACATCTTAATTTACTCTAATAATGCCAAGGATCATGAGAACCACGTCAGGCAAGTGCTACAGAGACTTCTAGAGAACAGATTGTTCATCAAGGCGGAGAAGTGCGTCTTCCACTCTGACACAGTTGAGTTCCTTGGATTCATCCTTGAGAGGGGACGGATCAGGGCGGATCCCAAGAAGATTCTGGCGGTCACCGACTGGCCCACACCCACCTCACGTAAGCAACTCCAGCGCTTCTTGGGATTTGCCAACTTCTACCGAAGGTTCATCCGATCCTATAGCCAAGTGGTCTCCCCTCTAACCAAGCTCACGTCCCCTGCGGTGCCATTCCGGTGGAGCCCCGAAGCTGAGACGGCCTTCACCAAGGTCAAGAGACTGTTCTCTTCCGCTCCCATCCTGGTTCAACCCGACCCCACCCGCCAGTTTGTGGTTGAGACGGATGCTTCCGACTCGGGGGTGGGAGCTGTGCTCTCTCAGGTGGCGGCCGCGGACAACCGACGACACCCCTGCGCTTTCTTCTCCAAGCAGCTGTCCCCGGCGGAGAGGAATTATGTTGTCGGAAATCGCGAACTGCTGGCAGTCAAACTGGCATTGGAGGAGTGGAGACATTGGCTGGAGGGGTCCGAGAAGCCGTTCATCGTTTGGACCGACCACAAGAACCTGGCATACCTCCAGACAGCCAAGAGGCTGAACTCCCGACAGGCCAGATGGGCACTGTTCTTCGGGAGGTTCAACTTCTCACTCACCTACCGCCCGGGTTCTAAGAACGTTAAGCCTGACGCCCTTTCTCGCCAATTTAACACCTGTCCTGAGCGTGAGGTTCCTGAGAACATCCTTCCGGCCTCCTGCACCGTGGGGTCCGTCACCTGGAAGATCGAGTCGGTGATCCAGAGGGCTCTACGGGATGAACCCGATCCTAGGCCCAACCCCGGATTACGCCTATACGTTCCCGCAGCCGCTCGGACACAGGTGCTGCAATGGGCCCATTCATCCCTCCTTTCCTGCCACCCCGGCTTTACCCGCACCTTGGCGGTGCTGAAGAGGAGATTCTGGTGGAGTTCCATGATCCCCGACACCAGACGCTTCATCAAGGCTTGCACCACATTCGCTAGAAGCAAAGCATCACACCAGGCCCCGGCTGGACTGCTTCAACCATTGCCGGTGCCCAGCCGACCCTGGAGCCACATTGGAGTGGACTTTGTGACCGGACTTCCCCTTTCCGAGGGTAACACCACCATCCTGACTGTGGTGGACCGATTCAGCAAAGCGGCACACTTCATCCCCCTGGCTGGATTGCCCACCGCCCAAGAGACAGCTGACGTCCTCGTGAGAGAGGTTTTCCGCATCCACGGACTTCCCTCGGATATCGTTTCTGACCGCGGCCCCCAGTTCATCTCCCAGGTTTGGAAAGTGTTCTGTGTGGCCCTCGGGGCTACAGCTAGCCTCTCTTTGGGCTACCACCCGCAGTCCAACGGCCAAGAATCCTGCCGCATGTAGCAAGATGCTCACCTGGGTGGAGTACGCACACAACACCTTACCCTGCGCCGCCACCGGGAAATCTCTATTTGAGGTCTCCCTGGGCTACCAACCTCCACTGTTCCCTGACCAAGAAGCCGAGATCGCTGTTCCCTCCCTCGCCATCCACATGAAACGGTGCGCCAAAGTTTGGAGGGATGCCAAGGCCGCGCTGCTAAGCACGGCAGACCGTAATCGGCATTTTGCTGATCGCCACCGCACTCCAGCTCCGGCCTACAAACCAGGTGACTCCGTCTGGCTGTCCACTAAGGACATTCCCCTCCAAGCCACTTCCCACAAACTGCAACCCCGCTTTATTGGTCCCTTTAAGATCCACAGTATCATCAACCCTTCCTCTGTTAAACTGTCACTCCCTGCTTCCCTTAAGATTCACCCCACATTCCATGTCTCTTGTATTAAGCCTGTATCCTCTCACCCTATATGTCCCCCGGATCCCCCACCACCTCCCCCCCGCATTATTGACAACCACCCTGCATTTACTGTTAAAAAACTCTTGAACATTCGTAAGAGGGGCCGTGGGGTTCAATACTTGGTTGACTGGGAGGGCTATGGCCCTGAGGAGCGTTCCTGGGTCGCTCCCAGTCTCATTCTGGACAAATCGCTCATCAGAGACTTCCATCGTGACCACCCTGATAAATTCCAAGGACCGCCAGGAGTCGGTCGTTAAGGGGGGGGTCCTGTCACGTTTCAGGTCTGTTTTATGTTTATTCATGTTGTCTTAGTCACTTAGTGTCTTATCATGTATTATGTTAGTCTAGGTTCGTCATGTTGTTTAGTTATGTTTCGTTACGATTTATTTTCTTGTCATGTCTAGTTATGTTTCGTACGATTATATTACCTGGTTATGTTGAGTGGCTATCGTCTTAGTTTCGCTTTGTGTTATGTTTTGATTTATGTTTATTGTTACGTTAACTGGTCGTTGTTTATGCATGCACTTTTACATGTCTTTCCGCCTTTTCTCTCTCCCTCTTTCTGTCATTCACTCCCTAATTGTTTCCATTTGTCTATTTACTAAAACTACTAACGCTAGATCAGGATTGGGTAGAAACTAACAAACTAATCATGTGTTCATGTTACCTTACGTTTCTCGTGCATGTCATTTACTAATTTACTAATGCTAGGGCAGGATAGGTTTATTACTAACGATTACTAATCTCCTTGTTATACTTGTCATCCATCGCACCTGTTTTCCATTTTCTTGCTACGCTCTAACTAATTGTCTACACCTGTCTACACCCGCATTTATAGCCCAGTCGCGCAACTGTTCTTCGCGAAATTGTCTGCCTCTGTTTACCACGCAACTCTTGAGCATTATTTACTGTTTGATTACACGTTACGATCCAAGCCTGTTACCGACCACTTTTTATTGATTTCTGTTTTGTTGACCACAGTTTGTTTTTGACCACGTTCTCGCCTACCGTTTTGTACTTTTGCTTCGCTGATTGTTTCATGGTTCCGACTCTCGCTTCGCCCACGACTACGCCTCTGCCTGCCGTCCGCCTGTTCATCTGCCCCGCTGACAGCTCTCCTGCTACCGGACCTCCCTGCACGTCTACCGACTACGAGTTTGCCTCTTCCCTCGGCACCGTGCTTTTTGTTTGTTTACTATTTGTTTGGCTGGATCTACGTGTATGGACTTTGCTTGTTTTGACTACGCTCCTGGGATTTGTCCCGAATAAAGCCCTGAGGGGTCTTTATATAACTATTGTTTCTGAGTCGTGCATTTTGGGTCCAACCCCCACGCACCCGTCTCAGAATGAGTCCAATGCACTGAACTCATGTGCTTTATGATCCAATACACTGAACTCATATGCTCTATGGTCCAATACACTGAACTTTTACGATCTATGGTCCATCACACTGAACTCATACGCTCTATGGTCCATTACACTGAACTCATACGCTCTATGTTCGAATACACTGAACTCATACACTCTATGGTCCAATACACTGAACTCATACACTCTATGATCCATCACACTGAATACAAACACTCTATGGTCCAATACACTGAACTCATACGCTCTATGGTCCATCACACTGAACACATACACTCTATGGTCCAATACACTGAACTCATACGCTCTATGATCCATCACACTGAACACATACACTCTATGATCCAATACACTGAACTCATACACTCTATGGTCCAATACACTGAACTCATACGCTCTATGATCCATCACACTGAACACATACACTCTATGGTCCAATACACTGAACTCAAACGCTCTATGATCCAATAGAAGAGTGGGTGGTTGGGTCAAGAGGAGACGATTGGCTACTCCAGTGGCCAACGTGTGTCCTTGCAGTCTGTAGGGGCTCCTTCTCCCTGAGAGATGAGCGCTGTCACAGGAGTGTCATCTGCTTAATCATTCATGTGACAGTCCTCACTGGCAGAGCTCATATCACTGGTGTCCAGTGCACAAAGCAAGGCAGATAGAGTGCCCCCTAGTGGTGTCCCTGTGTTCCTGCAGACACTGCTGGGGTCATATCCTTAAAATCCACAGTGACAACTTGGGGGTAAACAGCTATTGTACACCTGGCTAAACTGTTTTAAAAGACCTCTCATCAGTGTTAAAACATGATCATTCTCTCTGTCTCATGATCATTCTCTCTCTCTCTCTCTCTCTCTCTCAGACAGTATAAGGCTGGTGAATGGTGGCAACCCCTGTGCTGGGAGAGTGGAGGTTTACCATCGGGGAAAGTGGGGGACAGTGTGTGACCGTGGCTGGGATATGAGGGATGCTGGGGTGGTGTGCAGACAGCTGGGCTGTGGAGATGCTGTAGATGCACTAAGAGATGGTCACTTTGGACCAGGGTCTGGGAGAATATGGATGGCTCATGTGTCCTGCAGTGGATCAGAATCCTCACTGAAGCAGTGTGGGTCACCAGGATGGGGTAAACATTACTGTAATCATGGAGAGGACGCTGGAGTGATCTGCTCAGGTAGGACTCCCAGCACAGTGATGGGGACATTGGGGTAATTGAACCAGAGGGAAGCCCCCAACTGGCCCACCACCAACACTTCCAGCAGCAACTTAGGTTTCCCAGGAGGTCTCCCATCCAAGTACTGACCAAGCCCACACCTGCTTAGCGTTGGCAGGAGCAGGGTGCATGATGGTATGACAATACCATGATGGCTTGGCTCATCTCACACTGCTGTACTCCATGTATAATAGCTGTGCAGTCCTGTGTTCACACAGCTGTGCTGAATGTTGTCTCTGGAATAAGGTGCCGGTCATTCTGATGATTCTCTCTTTACTATCTCTTGAACTGCAGGGGTCAGGCTGGTGGGCGGGACTGACCTGTGCTCTGGGAGAGTAGAGGTGCATCATGGGAGCTCCTGGGGCGCGGTGTGTGATGCTGACTTTGACCAGCAGGACGCAGAGGTTGTGTGCAGGGAGCTGGGCTGTGGGGCTCCTAAAGAGCTGCGCGGGGCAGCTGCATTCGGCCAGGGCGAGGGCCAGGTGTGGGCAGAGGAGATTCAGTGTAGAGGCAATGAATCTCAGATTAACTTCTGCCCCACAGCACCCTCACAGAATCAATCCTGCTCCCATGGAAACGATGTGGGCCTGGTGTGTTCTGGTAAGAGTCTTCTGTGCACTGTGAGAGTTTCTGTGATGCTGGGTGAATATAGCCCCTTAATAGGCCACATGAGTTTATATGTAACAAGGTCTTTATTCATTATACTGTGAAATGTTACACGCCAGTGTGTGTGAGTTTAATCAAGTGTGGAATTTGGATGATCTCCCAGATATGTACTTAGAACCATCTCTACATCCTCATTTCCTCTATTCAGGGCAGAACTGTTCTTACTTCTTATGAAGTAAAAACATAAACATAGTATACTATTTTTTTTAAACATACTGTGCAGGATTTTAACCATGTAAATATTATAAGACAAACATGCTCAGTCATTACTCTGGTACACTGGCAGGCTGTGTCTGTGCTCACTTCTGCCCAATACCTTGCTTGACCCTTTTTATTTATTTTTTTCTTTTTTCTTTTTTAAAATCTAGATTAATTAAAGGTACAATAGGTGAGATTTTTGCGTTAAAACATTGTTACAAGACCATTGTAAATCCCTTCCTGTCATGTAAAAGTTTCACTGACATGTTGACTCACCCTCTGCCTGTGTTTATAGTCCTTAAATTTGGATTTCAAAGTATACAGTTGCAGTTGATGGCCTGACACTTTGTACCAAATCATTGTATTGCTGAACAATAATTGAAGCTCGTTGGTTGAAAATTGGTTCTAATTGCCACAGCCAATGGCGTTTCAGCGTCAGCGCGTTTACAAAGAAGCAGAAGGGATAAACAGTGTTGTGGTTTGAAGGAGTTTGTCACTGCAATTCCTCTCTTGACCATTAGAAGTACCTTTAATGATTGTATGGAATGCATACAGCTCTATGGCTCTACAGCTCTGGGAGGCCCGTGGTGTAGTGGTTAAGGTAAAGGACTGGGACACCCAAGGTTGGTGGTTCTAATCCCGGTGTAGCCACAATAAGATCCGCACAGCTGTTGGGTCCTTGAGCAAGGCCCTTAACCCTGAATCGCTCCAGGGGAGGATTGTCTCCTGCTTAGTCTAATCAACTGTACATCGCTCTGGATAAGAGCGTCTGCCAAATGCCAATAATGTAATGTAATGTAATGTAATTTCTGTGCTGTACCTGAAAAGCATGAGTCCAATACACTGAACATATACACTCTATACTCCAACACTCTGAACTCATACGCTCTATTGTCCAATACACTGAACTCATACGCTCTATGGTCCAATACACTGAACTCATACACTTTATGGTGCAATACACTGAACTCATACGCACTATGGTCAAGTAGGAACGGGGCAGGAGGAGATGTGTGTGGATTGGCTACAGTGGTGAGCTGGGTTTGTGAGAGATTAGCTTTGGTGGTGAACCATTAAGCAGGTGGATGGCTAGCGTTCGGTAACGTTACAGGAGGTAGGTTGTGAGGTTATGAACTAAATTCATTTTCATACGTCAGCTGGCGGACCATGATGGCTGGGTCCCACTGTACACTGTTACTGCTTATATTTTCAGGAGATTCTACCAACTTATTTCCTCTCCTGGGCAAGCAGCTCAAGGTTTGACTCCCAGACATTGAGAAGAAGACTTTAGATGTCTGATGAATATAAAGGGACAATGAATCGACGTGTTTGTGTCCTGGGTTGCCCTGCTTAGTTGGACATTAGCTCTTAGAGCCACAAGAGGGCGGCCCTGTCACATTCATGTCTCCCTCGTACAGTCGATAATCACTGATTGCACAAGGCTTGGGTAATGGAGAACAGGTGAACTGGATCTACTTACAGTTGTGTTCAAATTAATAGCAGTGCATTAAGAAAAGTGAATAAAGTGCAAATATTTTTTAATAGCCTTTAGTTCCATATTTCAAATGTAGTGGAAACATTACACGTTCAATTCCAAATAAAATCATTAACAAATTTGATCAAGTCTGTGTTATTCTTTTACAGGAAGAAAGGAAAGGAATAATTGTAAAAAAAAAAAATGGCAATGTCAACATTTTTCTCTTTAAACTCAAACAGTTGCTGTATAAATTGAAGACATTTTTCAACATTTAACTTCAATTTAAATTACCAAACTAATATTTAGTTGCATAACCATTGTTTTTGATAACTACTTTGCATCTACGTTGCATCGAGTCATCCAACTTCTGGCATCTAGAAACAGGTATTTCAGCCCAGAATGAAAAAACTACATTCCACAGTTCCTGTGAATTTTAACGTCACCCCACATGTTTTCCAAGGGGTTGAGGTTGGGAGATTGACCTGACCACTCCATTACCTCAATATTTTTTGTCTGGAATCAAGATGATGCTCGCTTATTCATGTGTTTGAGGTCGTTGTTTTGTTGAAACACCCATTTCAGGTGCATTTCCATACGGCAACATAATCTCTTCAAGTATTTTGATGTATTCAAACTGATCCATTATCCCTGGTATCCGATAAGTAGGCCCAACACCGTAGTGTGAAAAACATCCCCTGACCATGATTTTTGCGGCACCATGCTTCACTGCCTCCACAGTGTACTATGGCTTGAATTCAGTACCCGGGGGTCGTCTGACGTACTGTCGACGACCACTAGACCCGAAAAGAAAAATTTTACTCTCATCAGTGCACAGAATGTTACGCCATTTCTCTTTGGGCCAATCGATGTGTTCCTTGGCGAATTTTAACTGATTCTGCACTTGCCTTTTTTCAACAATAGTGCTTTACAGGGGCTTCTTGCTGATTCTTATGGGCATTCTTATGGGCAGTAAAGCAGTTCTTGGGTCGAGAAAGTAAAAGTTTTTTCTCCCCCTTGTGGCCAATGTGTGTCCCTGCAGTCTGTAGGGGCTTCTTCTCCCTGAGAGATGAGCGCTGTCACAGGAGTGTCATCTGCTTAATCAGTCATGTGACAGTCCTCACTTGCAGAGATCATATCACTGGTGTCCAGTGCACAAAACAAGGGAGATAGAGCGCACCCTAGTGGTGTCCCTGTGTTCCTGCAGACACTACTGCCATATCCTTTAAATCCACAGTGACAACTTAGGGGTAAACAGCCATTGTACACCTAGCTAAACTGTATTAAAGACCTCTCATCAGTGTTAAAACATGATCATTCTCTCTGTCTCATGATCATTTTCTCTCTCTCTTTCTCTCTCTCTCTCTCTCAGACAGTATAAGGCTGGTGAATGGTGGCAGCCCCTGTGCTGGGAGAGTGGAGGTTTACCATCGGGGAGAGTGGGGGACAGTGTGTGATTATGACTGGGACATGAGTGATGCTGGAGTGGTGTGCAGACAGCTGGGCTGTGGAGATGCTGTAGATGCACTAAGAGATGGTCACTTTGGACCAGGGTCTGGGAGAATATGGATGGCTCATGTGTCCTGCAGTGGATCAGAATCCTCACTGAAGCAGTGTGGGTCACCAGGATGGGGTAAACATAACTGTGATCATGGAAAGGACGCTGGAGTGATCTGCTCAGGTAGGACTCCCAGCACAGTGATGGGGACATTGGGGGTAATTGATGAGAGGGTGGATTGCCCACTACTGGCCCACCAGCAACACTTCCAGCAGCAACTTAGGTTTTCTAGGAGGTCTCCCATCCAAGTACTGGCCAAGCCCACACCTGCTTAGCTTCAGCAGGAGCAGGGTGCATGATGCTATGGCAATACCATGATGGCTTGGCTCATCTCACACTGCTGTACTCCATGTATAATAGCTGTGCAGGCCTGTGTTCAGACAGCTGTGCTGAATGTTGTCTCTGGAATAAGGTGCCGGTCATTTCTGATGATTCTCTCTTTATTCTCTCTTGAACTGCAGAGGTCAGGCTGGTGGGCGGGACTGACCTGTGCTCTGGGAGAGTAGTGGTGCATCATGGGAGCTCCTGGGGCACGGTGTGTGATGCTGACTTTGACCAGCAGGACGCAGAGGTTGTGTGCAGGGAGCTGGACTGTGGGGCTCCTAAAGAGCTGCGCGGGGCAGCTGCATTCGGCCAGGGTGAGGGCCAGGTGTGGGCAGAGGAGATTCAGTGTAGAGGCAACGAATCGCAGATTAACTTCTGCCCCACAGCGCCCTCACAGAATCAACCCTGCTCCCATGGAAACGATGTGGGCCTGGTGTGTTCTGGTAAGAGTCTTCTGGGCACTGTGAGAGTTTCTGTGATGCTGGGTGAATATAGCCCATTTATAGGCCCTCGTACAGTCGATAATCACTGATTGCATGAAGATTGGGTAATGGAGAACAGGTGAACTGGATCTACATACAGTTGTGTTCAAATTAATAGCAGTGCGTTAAGAAAAGTGAATAAAGTGCAAATATTTTTTAATAGCCTTTAGTTCCATATTTCAAATGAAGTGGAAACATTACATGTTCAATTCAAAATCAAAGCATTAACAACTTTTATCAAGTCTGCGTTATTCTTTTACAGGAAAAAAGGAAAGGAATAATAATCTGTCAAAAAAATGGCAGTGTCAACATTTTTCTCTTCAAACTCAAACGGTTGCTATATAAACTGAACAATAGTGCTTTACGGGGGCTTCTTGCTGATAGCTTAGCTTCGATCAAACGTCTTCTGACTAACAGCACTTACAGGTAATTGTAGATCATTTTTGATCTTTCTGGAACTGATGAATGACATTATGGCAGCACATTAAGGATATATTACACATGTTGGAGTGTACAAGTGATAAAACGTATATAAAAAAACTTTCCATAAATGAGTGCATCAGTGCACGCCTGTGCAAACTTCATGTGGAAATCTTTTAAAATGCCAGACTCAGTTAAGACTCAGTTTATATTTGTTCAACCTCTACTTACACCAGCACCTTTACCACACTGGTAATGCTGATTCCCTTTTGAGGATGCAATACTTTGTGTCTGTGCTCCATTTGAGATTGTGCGTGTCTCAGGCAGCATTCTTATGGGCAGTAAAGTAGTTCTTGGGTCGAGAAAGTAAAAGGTTTTTCTCCCCCTTGTGGCCAACGTGTGTCCCTGCAGTCTGTAGGGGCTTCTTCTCCCTGAGAGATGAGCGCTGTCACAGGAGTGTCATCTGTTTAATCAGTCATGTGACAGTCCTCACTGCTAGAGATGATATCACTGGTGTCCAGTGCACAAAGCAAGGCAGATAGAGCGCACCCTAGTGGTGTCCCTGTGTTCCTGCAGACACTGCTGGGGTCATATCCTTTAAATCCACAGTGACAACTTGGGGGTAAACAGCCATTGTACACCTGGCTAAACTGTATTAAAGACCTCTCATCAGTGTTAAAACATGATCATTCTCTCTCCGTTTCATGATCATTCTCTCTCTCTCTCTTTTTCTCTCTCTCTCTCAGGCAGGGAGGATGTGAGGCTGGTGAATGGTGGCAGCCCCTGTGCTGGGAGAGTGGAGGTTTACCATCGGGGAGAGTGGGGGACAGTGTGTGATTATCGGTGGGACATGAGTGATGCTGGAGTGGTGTGCAGACAGCTGGGCTGTGGAGATGCTGTAGATGCACTAAGAGATGGTCACTTTGGACCAGGGTCTGGGAGAATATGGATGGCTCATGTGTCCTGCAGTGGATCAGAATCCTCACTGAAGCAGTGTGGGTCAGCAGGATGGGGTAAACATAACTGTGATCATGGAAAGGACGCTGGAGTGATCTGCTCAGGTAGGACTCCCAGCACAGTGATGGGGACATTGGGGGAAATTGACGAGAGGGTGGATTGCCCACTACTGGCCCACCAACAACACTTCCAGCAGCAACTTAGGTTTCCCAGGAGGTCTCCCATCCAAGTACTGACCAAGCCCACACCTGCTTAGCTTCAGCAGGAACAGGGTGCATGATGGTATGGCAATACCATTGAGACGTGGGGGGTTTGGACCCAAAATGCACGACTCAGAAACAATGATGTAGTTAAGTCCCGTCAGGGCTTTATTCAGGGAAATCCAGAGAACGTAGTCAAAAAACAAGCATTGTTCGTACACGTAATATCCAGCCAAAAAACCAAAGCGCAGTACCGAGGGAGAAGGCAGTCTCGTAATCAGTAAACATGCAAGATTTGCAGAAAGACATGAAAAAGTGTATGCTAATCAATGACCAGTACAACGTAACATGAAACATAAATTGTGACATAACAAGTTTGCGAAATATGACAATAAACTAAATAACATGACATGGCAAGACTAACAATTAAATCGTAACAACAACTAAACATGAAACATAACATGACATGAAACATAAAAACGTGGTGATACTAGACTTACATTATACGTGACATGATATACTGTGGATCACTCCATCCTCCTGTCTGCCCTGTCAGCAACGGGCATCTGTGGCACAGCCCTGGACTGGATTGAGTCCTACCTCTTTGGTCGCTCCTTCCAGGTTGCCTGGGCTGGTACGGTATCAACACCTCGGCCTCTTGCCACAGGAGTTCCCCAGGGCTCAGTCCTAGGCCCGCTTCCTTTTTCTCTTTACACTCGTTCCCTTGGCCTGTGATCACTGCACATGGGCTATCCTACCACTGCTATGCGGATGATACCCAACTCTTCATCTCGTTCCCACCATCTGATACACAGGTTTCTGCCCATATCTCTGCTTGCCTGAGTGACATCCAGAGCTGGATGGACAACCACTATCTAAAGCTCAACCCAGGCAAGACTGAAATGATATTCATCCCTGGTAATACCTCTCCCCACCTGGATCTCTCCATTTCCCTCAGAGATACCACACTCACGCCATCACCCAGTGCAAGGAACCTCAGCGTGGTGATGGACAGCAGACTGTCCCTTTCCGAGAACATTGCGGCGGTGACCCGGTCATGCAGGTTCTTCCTATACAACATACGGAGAATCCGCCCCTTTCTCACCCCCTACTCGACCCAGCTCCTGGTCCAAGCGATGGTTCTGCCCGCCTGGACTACTGCAATTCCCTCTTGGCTGGCCTCCCAGCGTCTGCCATCAGACCCCTCCAACTTATCCAGAATGCAGCAGCTCGTCTGGTCTTCAACCTTCTCAAATACTCACACGTCACCCCTTACTTCCCTCCACTGGCTGCCTGTCATGGCTCGCATCAAATTCAAAACATTGGTGCTCGCCTTCCAAGCAGTTAAGGGGTCTTCTCCAGCTTACCTACAAAAAATCATCAGACCCTACACCCCTGCCAGACCTCTTCGTTCAGCCTCCACAGGCCGCTTGGCACCTCCCCCTCTCCGAACCTCCACCTCACTCTCACGACTACTGTCTGTTCTGGCTCCATGGTGGTGGAACGAACTCCCCGTTGAGGTCAGAACTGTAGAATCTCTCCCCACCTTCAAGCGCAAACTGAAGACGCACCTCTTCAAGCAGCACCTCTCCCCATCCCTCCCTACCTCCCTGTGAACTTAAATTCTTGTCCTTGTGATTTACGTAGTGTTTCGGTATTTTTAGTTGGCTAGGTAAGCAGTATTTGGATAGTTAAGTTTGGTCACTTTTGCTTTGTTGTTTGTTTGTTTATTTGTTGATTAAAAAAAAAAAACAAAAAAAAAAAATAGGCCCTGTCCTTATCTTTGTTGTACGGGTAGCAATTGAAATTGTACTTCCCTCTAGGGTCTTTCACGCATATACCCCTGGTAATGGGTATGCACTTTGTTGTACATCGCTCTGGATAAGAGCATCTGCCAAATGCCAATAATGTAATGTAATGTAACATGACAATAACATAACCAAGACAATAAGTAAACATAAAACATGACATGACAAACATGAAACGTGACAACAATGATGGCTTGGCTCATCTCACACTGCTGTAAACCATGTATAATAGCTGTGCAGTCCTGTGTTCACACAGCTGTGCTGAATGTTGTCTCTGGAATAAGGTGCCGGTCATTCTGATGATTCTCTCTTTATTCTCTGTTTCACTGCAGCCCATCGAAAGGTCAGGCTGGTGGGCGGGACTGACCTGTGCTCTGGGAGAGTAGAGGTGCATCATGGGAGTTCCTGGGGCACAGTGTGTGATGCTGACTTTGACCAGCAGGACGCAGAGGTTGTGTGCAGGGAGCTGGGCTGTGGGGCTCCTAAAGAGCTGCGCAGGGCAGCTGCATTCGGCCAGGGCGAGGGCCAGGTGTGGGCAGAGGAGATTCAGTGTAGAGGCAACGAATCTCAGATTAACTTCTGCCCCACAGCACCCTCACAGAATCAACCCTGCTCCCATGGAAACGATGTGGGCCTGGTGTGTTCTGGTAAGAGTCTTCTGTGCACTGTGAGAGTTTCTGTGATGCTGGGTGAATATAGCCCATTAATAGGCCATATGAGTTTATATTTAACAAGGTCTTTATTAATTATACTGTGAAATGTTACACGCCAGTGTGTGTGAGTTTAATCAAGTGTGGAGTTTGGATGATCTCCCAGATATGGACGTAGAACCATCTCAACATCCTCATTTCCTCTATTCAGGGCGGAACTGTTCTTACTTCTCATGAAGTAAAAACATATACATAGTATACTTTTTTTTTTTAAACGTACTATGCAGGATTTTAACCATGTAAATATTATAAGACAAACATGCTCTGTCATGACTATGATACACTGGCAGGCTGTGTCTGTGCTCACTTCTGCCCAATACCTTGCTTGGCCCTTTTTATTTCTGTGCTGTACCTGAAAAGCATGAGTCCATTACACTGAACTCATACGCTCTATGGTCCAATACACTGAACTCATACGCTCTATGGTCCAATACACTGAACTCAAACGCTCTATGGTCCAATACACTGAACTCATACGCTCTATGGTCCAATACACTGAACTCATACGCTCTATGGTCCAATACACTGAACTCATACGCTCTTTGGTCCATTACACTGAACTCATACGCTCTATGGTACATTTCACTGAACTCATACACTCTATGATCCATTACACTGAACTTATACGCTCTATGGTCCATTACACTGCACTCATACATTCTATGATCCATTACACTGAACTCATACGCACTATGGTCAAGTAGAAATGGGGCATGAGGAGATGTGTGTGGATTGGCTACAGTGGTGAGCTGGGTTTGCGAGAGATTAGCTTCGGTGGTGAACCATTAAGCAGGTAGATGGCTAGCATTCGGTAACGTTACAGGAGGTAGGTTGTGAGGTTATGAACTAAATTCATTTTCATACGTCAGCTGGCGGACCATGATGGCTGGGTGCCACTGCATACTGTTACCACTTATATTTTCAGGAGATTCTACCAGCTTATTTCCTCTCCTGGGCAAGCAGCTCAAGGTTTGACTCCCAGACATTGAGAAGAAGACTTTAGATGTCTGATGAATATAAAGGGACAATGAATCGACGTGTTTGTGTCCTGGGTTGCCCTGCTTAGTTGGACATTAGCTCTTAGAGCCACAAGAGGGCGGCCCTGTCACATTCATGTCTCCCTCGTACAGTCGATAATCACTGATTGCACAAGGCTTGGGTAATGGAGAACAGGTGAACTGGATCTACTTACAGTTGTGTTCAAATGAATAGCAGTGCATTAAGAAAAGTGAATAAAGTGCAAATATTTTTTAATAGCCTTTAGTTCCATATTTCAAATGTAATGGAAACATTACACGTTCAATTCCAAATAAAATCATGAATAACTTTTATCAAGTCTGCATTATTCTTTTACAGGAAGAAAGGAAAGGAATAATAATCAGTGTCGACATTTTTCTCTTCAAACTCAAACGGTTGCTGTCTAAACTGAAGACATTTTTCAACATTTAACTTCACTTTAAATTACTGAACTTATATTTAGTTGCATAACCATTGTGGCACCTAGAAACAGTTATTTCAGCCTAGGATGAAAAAACTACATTCCACAGTTCCTGTGAATTTTAACGTCACCCCACATGTTTTCCAAGGGGTTGAGGTTGGGAGATTGACCTGACCACTCCATTACCTCAATCTTTTTTGTCTGGAATCAAGATGTTGCTTGCTTATTCATGTGTTTGAGGTCGTTGTTTTGTTGAAACACCCATTTCAGGGGCATTTCCATACGGCAACATAATCTCTTCAAGTATTTTGATGTATTCAAACTGATCCATTATCCCTGGTATCCGATAAGTAGGCCCAACACCGTAGTGTGAAAAACATCCCCTGACCATGATTTTTGCGGCACCATGCTTCACTGCCTCCACAGTGTACTATGGCTTGAATGCAGTACCCGGGGGTCGTCTGACGTACTGTCGACGACCACTAGACCCGAAAAGAACAATTTTACTCTCATCAGTCCACAGAATGTTACGTCATTTCTCTTTGGGCCAATCGATGTGTTCCTTGGCAAATTTTTACTGATTCTGCAAGTGCCTTTTTTCAACAATGGTGCTTTACGGGGGCTTCTTGCTGATAGCTTAGCCTCGATCAAACGTCTTCTGACTAACAGCACTTACAGGTAATGGTAGATCATTTTTGATCTTTCTGGAACTGTTGAATGACATTATGGTAGCACATTAAGGATATATTACACATGTTGGAGTGTACAAGTGATAAAACGTATATAAAAAAACTTTCCATAAATGAGTGCATCAGTGCACGCCTGTGCAAACTCCATGTGGAAATCTTTTAAAATGCCAGACTCAGTTAAGACTTTATATTTGTTCAACCTCTACTTACACCAGCACCTTTACCACACTGGTAATGCTGATTCCCTTTTGAGGATGCAATACTTTGTGTCTGTGCTCCATTTGAGATTGTGCGTGTCTCAGGCAGCATTCTTATGGGCAGTAAAGTAGTTCTTGGATCGAGAAAGTAAAAGGTTTTTCTCCCCCTTGTGGCCAACGTCTGTCCCTGCAGTCTGTAGGGGCTTCTTCTCCCTGAGAGATGAGCGCTGTCACAGGAGTGTCATCTGCTTAATCAGTCATGTGACAGGCCTCACTGGCAGAGCTCATATCACTGGTGTCCAGTGCACAAAACAAGGGAGATAGAGCGCACCCTAGTGGTGTCCCTGTGTTCCTGCAGACACTGCTGGGGTCATATCCTTTAAATCCACAGTGACAACTTGGGGGTAAACAGCCATTGTACACCTGGCTAAACTGTATTAAAGACCTCTCATCAGTGTTAAAACATGATCATTCTCTCTGTCTCATGATCATTCTCTCTCTCTCTCTCTCTCTCTCTCTCTCAGGCAGGGAGGATGTGAGGCTGGTGAATGGTGGCAGCCCCTGTGCTGGGAGAGTGGAGGTTTACCATCGGGGAGAGTGGGGGACAGTGTGTGGTGATTGGTGGGACATGAGTGATGCTGGGGTGGTGTGCAGACAGCTGGGCTGTGGAGATGCTGTAGATGCACTAAGAGAGGGTCACTTTGGACCACGGTCTGGGAGAATATGGATGGGTGCTGTGTACTGCAGTGGATCAGAATCCTCACTGAAGCAGTGTGGGTCAGCAGGATGGGGTAAACATAACTGTGATCATGGAAAGGACGCTGGAGTGATCTGCTCAGGTAGGACTCCCAGCACAGTGATGGGGACATTGGGGGAAATTGACGAGAGGGTGGATTGCCCACTACTGGCCCACCAACAACACTTCCAGCAGCAACTTAGGTTTCCCAGGAGGTCTCCCATCCAAGAACTGACCAAGCCCACACCTGCTTAGCTTCAGCAGGAGCAGGGTGCCTGATGGTATGACAATACTATGATGGCTTGGCTCATCTCACACTGCTGTACTCCATTTATAATAGCTGTGCAGGCCTGTGTTCACACAGCTGTGCTGAATGTTGTTTCTGGAATAAGGTGCCGGTCATTCTGATGATTCTTTTTATTCTCTGTTTCACTGCAGCCCATCGAAAGGTCAGGCTGGTGGGCGGGACTGACCTGTGCTCTGGGAGAGTAGAGGTGCATCATGGGACTTCCTGGGGCACGGTGTGTGATGCTGACTTTGACCAGCAGGACGCAGAGGTTGTGTGCAGGGAGCTGGGCTGTGGGGCTCCTAAAGAGCTGCGCGGGGCAGCTGCATTCGGCCAGGGCCAGGGCCAGGTGTGGGCAGAGGAGATTCAGTGTAGAGGCAACGAATCTCAGATTTACTTCTGCCCCACAGCACCCTCACAGAACCAACCCTGCTCCCATGGAAATGATGTGGGCCTGATGTGTTCTGGTAAGAGTCTTCTGTGCACTGTGAGAGTTTCTGTGGTGCTGGGTGAATATAGCCCCTTTATAGAACATACAGTACCAATCAAAAGTTTGGACACACCTTGCCCTTTTCTGCCTTTTCTGATTGATGACAGAGGAAATAAGACATCACACAATTCACATGTGAAGTCCCTTACCTCAGACCCTTGATGACTAAAAGGCACGAAGTGGCAGAACGGAGGGCTCTTGCTGGTGTATAGGTCTTGATAAGGGATTGAATATATACAGGGGCTGATCCCTTAACTGGCGGCACGGATGGTGCAGTGGGTAGCACTGCCGCCTCACAGCAAGGAGGTCCTGGGTTTGAATCCCCGTCGGCCGGGGCCTCTCTGTGCGGAGTTTGCATGTTCTCCCCGTGTCTGCGTGGGTTTCCTCCGGGTACTCTGGTTTCCTCCCACAGTCCAGAGACATGCAGGTTAGGCTGATTGGAGAGTCTAAATTGCCCATAGGTATGAATGTGTGAGTAAATGGTGTGTGTGCACTGCGATGGACTGGCAACCTGTCCTGGGTGTATTCCTGCCTTTCGCCCAATGTATGCTGGGATAGGCTCCAGCCCCCCTGCGACCCTGTTCAGGATAAGCGGGTTAAGGTAATGGATGGATGGATGGATGGATGGATGATCCCTTAACTGCCTGGTATGCGAGCACCAAGGTTTTACATTTGATGCGAGCCATAACAGGCAGCCAGTGGAGGTTGCTGAGCAGGGGGGTGACGTGAATGTCTGGGAACACTGAATACCAGACGGGCTGCAGCATTCTGGATCAGTTGTAGGGGTCTGATGGCAGATGCTGGAAGGCCAGCCAGCAGAGAATTGCAATAGTCCAGGCAGGAAAGGACCATTGCTTGGACAAGGAGCTGAGTGGAGTAGGTGGTGAGAAAGGGTTGGATTCTCCGTACAGGAAGAACCTGCATGCCCAGGGCACCGTAGCGATGTTCTCGGAGAAGGACAGCCTGTTGTCCATCACCCCTCCAAGGTTTCTTGCACTAGGGGATGAGGTCACTGTGGTATCCCCTTGTGAGATGGAGAAATCGGAGAAGGGAGAGGTTAGAGAAGGGATGAAGATTACCTCTGTTTTACCTGGGTTGAGCTTTAGATGGTGGTTGCCCATCCAGCTCTGGATGTCTCTCAGGCAGGCGGAGATACGGGTAGAGACCTGTGTGTCTGATGGGCGGAAGGAGAGAAAGAGTTGGGTGTCATCGGCATAACAATGATATGAGATGCCATGAGCAGAGATAACAGGGCCAAGGGATCTTGTGTATCGTGTGTAGGAGTTAGCACTGTGACACGCCCCTGTGCTTGGAGTTAGCACTGTGACACGCCCCTGCGCTAGGAGTTAGCACTGTGACACGCCCCTGTGCTAGGAGTTAGCACTGTGACACACCCCTGCGCTAGGAGTTAGCGCTGTGACACGCCCCTGCGCTAGGAGTTAGCACTGTGACACGCCCCTGCGCTAGGAGTTAGCACTGTGACATGCCCCTGCGCTAGGAGTTAGCACTGTGACACGCCCCTGCACTAGGAGTTAGCACTGTGACACACCCCTGCGCTAGGAGTTAGCGCTGTGACACGCCCCTGCGCTAGGAGTTAGCACTGTGACACGCCCCTGAGCTAGGAGTTAGCATTGTGACACGCCCCTGAGCTAGGAGTTAGCACTGTGACACGCCCCTGCGCTAGGAGTTAGCACTGTGACACGCCCCTGCGCTAGGAGTTAGCACTGTGACACACCCCTGTGCTAGGAGTTAGCACTGTGACACACCCCTGTGCTAGGAGTTAGCACTGTGACACACCCCTGAGCTAGGAGTTAGCACTGTGACACGCCCCTGCGCTAGGAGTTAGCACTGTGACACGCCCCTGAGCTAGGAGTTAGCGCTGTGACACGCCCCTGCTCTAGGAGTTAGCATTTTGACACAGTCTGTCCGTCTTCACAGCCCCGCCCCCACCTGGAGCCTGAGGGGGAGAAGTGTGACATCAGAGCAGCGACTCCATCACTGCAGGTGAGTGTCAGCCACGCCCACATGTTCACAGTGCACTACAGTATACTGCACTTACTGTAGCAGATTAATTACAGTACACTTACTGTAGCAGATACATTACAGTACACTGCACTCACTTACTGTAGCAGATTAATTACAGGACACTTACTGTAGCAGATTAATTACAGTACACTTACTGTAGCAGATTAATTACAGGACACTTACTGTAGCAGATGCATTACAGTACACTTACTGTAGCAGATGCTTATATCCAGTGATGTTCAACACAAGAGCAATGTATAGCAACAAGCGTTCCTCATCTCTCTCTCCACAGGCAGACTGGTGTTTGATCTGTGTGCTGCTCATTAAATGGGATGTCCTGTCTCTGTTCACTCTCAATCTCCCACTTCCATTTCATCTATCCTAAAAAAGTATTATATTTTAAATATTTTAATTGAACATATATCTTTCAATATAAACTTCAATATAAACCCGACAGCATTTTTGCTAATTATATTTTTATAAAATACTGTCTCCCAAAGGCTGTATAATTCACTATATTGAATCCAAATATCTACAAGTATTGAGTATAAAAAGGTGCTGAAAATATACATTTTTGTTCATTAAAATATGTTGGGGGGGGGTTTGCCCTCATGGAAACAAATCCTGTTGGTAGCCTCCAGTGTCAGGGTTACTGTTAGTTGTAAGTATAGACATAATCTGGGTAATATTTTGGGTGTATTTTTGTCCGGAGAAAAATAAAGGAGTAGCTAGTTGGCTAGCTACGTATTACAAGGACTCATATTTTTGTTTGTATGCGTGTGTGTGTGTGTGAGTGCATGTGTATGAATGTGTGTGTGTGTGTGTGTGTGTGTGTGTATGTGTGTGAACCCCCTCTCCCTGGTGCGTTGATTCCCATGTGGCCTGGGGTTATTCGGTGGGTGGGGCCACCACACGAGCAGGGGGGTGATGGAGACGGGAGGGGGGGTCAGAGCGGGGTGGCTGCCCTGTCATGAGCGGTTTTAATAATTAAAGACGCTGCTTACCTTATCCCTGTGTCCTGGCTGTTTGTGGTGGGTGGATTCCGGTACCTGTGGTGGGGGGGGGCAGGGGAGGCTAGTGTGACTCCTGACTTTCCTGAGCACTTTCAGCCCACAGCAAAAACGTCCCGGATTTGAATCCAAACTGACCCTTTCTGTGTGGAGTTTGCATGTTCTCCCCATGTCTGCGTGGGTTTCTTCCGGCTTCCTTCTACATCCAAAGATATGCTGTCAACCGATCCCATACAAATAACGGTGTCCTGTGCTGCCGGATCTGTTCTGTGTGTACCCGCTGGGGGTGCCTGCTCCTGGTCTTCTCTGTCCATGCCAGGAGGTCTTCCAGAACAGAGCCACACTGCTGAACGACTGTGTTGCCTTCTCAGATTGTTATAAAGATTCTTACTTTGACTATAATGGTCCTGACTGAAGCGAGGTTGAAAAAGGAACAGAGTCTTAATGATGAAGTGGAGGATATTAACGGCTAGTGCGAGAGATTGTGGTCTGTGATTTTCCTGCAGAAACAAAGGTCTGGTCTGGTAAAAAGTTTTTCATCCACCAGACACTGTGGCTGGTTAAACAAAAACAAAAAGTAAAATAATAAAAACATTTCCAGAATGGAAGACTTGTGATTAATGGGATCTGTGAATTTGCACAACACCAAAGACACACTGCTGAGGGGTCAGTAGTACCAACACTAGATTCTGCACTGCTGAGGGGTCAGTTGTACCAACACTAGATTCTGCACTGCTGAGGGGTCAGTAGTACCAACACTAGATTCTGCACTGCTGAGGGGTCAGTAGTACCAACACTAGATTCTGCATTGCTGTATGCAGATTGGCTTTTTGTTCGCTTTTTCTGCCATTGATTAAACAACGGTGAGCCAGTGTGGGAGCCCTTTTCATTAACTTCAAGTACATCATCATCATAATAATAATAATAATAATACATGTCTCCTCTTGTATCTTTTGGCCACATGCTTTTCAGATAGGCCTACAGTAAACAAGCACCCAGAACACTTTTTTGAAAGGCAAATACAGGCAGACAAGCAAGGTACTGGGCAGACGTGAACACAGACACAGGTTGGCAGGATTGAAAATTAAGCACACCCTATATTTTTCATTTTGAATACTCTCCAGTATCATAGCTACTGAATCTAAACTATTAATAACCTTTTATTCCATGGAAATTACCTTCCAGACCGCTAGAAACCTACCTTCCTGCTCGTGATCAATACATTCTGCGTTTCCTTTGTGGATTTTACACTAAACAACTTCATCACCTGTCGTGTCTCTTATTATACACTTCAGGTTGATTAGATTTTGAAAAGATAACAATATCTAGCATCTAGTTATAATAAAGGTTTTGATTTGGTTCGTGTACTGTGTCAAGAAATGTGCTTTAACAAGCGCTATCCAGTCCTCGTCGACAGAGATAGCCACTACTAGCTAACCACATAGCTAACGTTGGTCTGCGCTAATATGCACCGTTAACGTGAGTCACATATAGGGACATATTGTGAACGATAACAAACATTATTCTAAATTGAGTGATGTATTTTCAGTATTCAGTTTGAATCCTATGAAGTTTACGTTTGGAATAACGTTATTGGTGCAATTAATCGGTTTAACATTTCTGTTAACAAGTAAATTGGAAGACTAATCAAATACGTAGCACACATTGAACAGTTCACAAAATGGCGGACGCCACGCGAGTTGGTTAATAGTAAGAGCGGCTGCTGAACAGTGAGTTCATATACAAGTTATACCGAGTTCATGACAGTGTTATTAAAAAAATACTATGTGTTGCGTGTTGAAATGAGATCTCAACAACCAAAATAAGAGTGTTGATAATCAGTAGGATCAGTAATTAATTTATTAAGAGTATGTCGCAGTTTGCAGCAATCTCAAGGGTCTAAACTAGTGCATTAATCACACTGAAGAGTAATTCATTTAAATGCTCTATTGTTGCCCTGTGTGTGTATGATTTATGGTTATTGTTACGTGAAACTTAACTGTAACTTAAAAGGAGGGAGTTAAGCACATTAATTATATTATACTGAACTGTGTCACTACATAAAATGGGAAAAGAAAAGTTTATTAATATGTCTTACCGTGACTACTGATTAAAGGTGAAAAAGACATTGTCATTTTTAAAGTTTTGTTATCCTATGGAAATGTCCATGTACATTGGTTAAAATAAGTTTACAGCTTATGGAAGTGAATGAAAGCATGGATTACGTCTCATTGTTAATCATTATGTATTTGGATATTTACTTACCTGAAGTGGTACGAGTGTCATGTTTTGATACCACTTCTGTGTGTAACTGATATATAAAGGATTTAAAATAAATAAATCTACCGTTGAAACACTAAACAACTTCATCACCTGTCGTGTCTCTTATTACACACTACAGGTTATCTGACCTCTGACCCCTAGTGGAGGGCGGGTAACAAGTGCATCATTGCAATGACTGAGTGTTACCTCATATATTCATCTGCGTTGTGTCTGAATGAAAGGCAGGAGACGTGGGATCAGTTTGTCAGTTTATTAGCCTGGCGCAAAAGACAATACGTTGGATTCCGTAGCAAGGCGGCATGGATCAACACAGCATGCTAATATGAAAAGGAGATGAAATATTAGCTATTCACACGTGTTGTTATAAACTTCGATACAAAATAGCTCTCAATGTGCAAAAGTGTAACACAAAATACACTGTTTACATAAGGGACGCATGTAGAACACATTTTAGTAGTTAGTGTTAACTTAGAACGTTCAGTTGTAGAATTGTAAAATAATATTCCAGGAGCGCTTTAACACAACTTACCGTGGCTCTAATCCTTTTGAACTGGGACGAGAGCCACGCAGTTCTACCTGTTTATCCCCTAGGGGCCAGTATTCTCCCAACAGTGTTATATGTCTAGATAGTAGAATAGAAAATTATACAGAAAGATTGCAAGTGGAAGAAACCAAATCATCACTGTTACATGAGCACAGATGTTACAGGAACTTGACTTTGGCATTCATAAATTCTTTGGTAACATCCTCAGTGATGGTTATGTCCCTTACATTGGGTCAGCATCTGTGGGGAAAGTCACACACCCTCAGTGCAGCAGCATCTGTGGGGAAAGTCACACACCCTCAGTGCAGCAGCATCTGTGGGGAAAGTCACAAACCCTCAGGGCAGCAGCATCTGTGGGGAAAGTCACACACCCTCAGTGCAGCAGCATCTGTGGGGAAAGTCACACACCCTCAGTGCAGCAGCATCTGTGGGGAAAGTCACACACCCTCAGTGCAGCAGCATCTGTGGGGAAAATCACAAACCCTCAGTGCAGCAGCATCTGTGGGGAGAGTCACACACCCTCAGTGCAGCAGCATATGTGGGAAAATCACACACCTTCAGTGCAGCAGCATCTGTGGGGAAAGTCACACACCCTCAGTGCAGCAGCATCTGTGGGGAAAATCACACACCCTCAGTGCAGCAGCATCTGTGGGGAAAGTTACACACCCTCAGTGCAGCTGTCCCAGATTGAGGTCCTCTGGCTCTGGCCACTGGCCCTTCCATCAGGCCCACTGGTTCCTGGATGTACAGATATGTGGTGAATCATAAACTTGTTTACCAACTTAAGTGCAGCTGACACCAGATATGATTTCCACAGGGAGGGAGTAATGCTCCCCCTTCCAGCAGATTCAGACACTTCACATTCACTCATGGTTGTCTTAAAGATAAAAACATTATTTCTGAGGAAAAACATTGTTCTTTGTTATATATATGGACTGCTTTCAGTTGAATTTTGACACATTTTTTAAAGGAAATGTATTGAGCTTGTGCCTCCTACAAAATCCTCCAGAATTCAGTGTTGTTTGGCTGTAGAGGAACCACTATGGGTTCTTCCAGAGCTCTCCATTCATCACACACGCTGCCATTACACTCTCGAACCACAGGAGGGAGACAGAGTGCTATCATTGCCCATTGTAAAAGCACTACAGTATAATAAGAGAGAGGAAACTAGAGTCTGGTGTTGAACTCAGACCTGGCCAGTGCTGACTGTTTGAAGCAGCCGCACAAGGGAGCGCAGAATTGGCCACAGAACCGATCAGTGGGAGGGTTTCCCCCGTCTTATCACACAAGAGCCTTTCTTCTGCTCACCTGCAGTCTGTCTGCTGTCTGCCTGTATTAGTACATTACCTTTCACTCCACCCTCCTTCACTCCAGCGGTACAATGTGGAGCAACGGAATGCGACGAAAGGGTGAACGACATCAGGACAAGCTTTTCGAAAATAGCCCTGTCATAATTGTTATTTTTTTCCAAGCCCTCACATATTCCCATAGCCAATTAGAGACCGTACATGTTGTCAGCCTATTTAAAACTACAAAATCGCTTGTAAGTTTCAAGCACAGGTTGCATGGTAGGAAACCTGTAAAGACACGAACCTGATATTGCGGTTCGCCTCGAGACACTAATTAATATGTAACCAGCATCATTGGATCGAAGTAAAAACAAACAAACACAACTATTTACTGTATCGTACCGAATCCCAAATGTGTCCGATCTGAACACCGTGTACTGTAACAGTTTATGTTCTTGGCTACTGTCAGTTGCATATCGCATGCGCTAATTCAGAAACGTATGATTGATCATTGAAACGTAGCCAAGCCTACATAGCACTTCATAGGCTATGTGAGTTACCATTTCTCAGTGTTCAGTGTTCACATTGAAAAACTATTATTTCCCACTGTAACATCTGTAACAAATTTATTGGAAATAAAAGTCATTTGGAAATGGTTTGTTGAATAAATGAATCCATGCATGTTTATGTAGGCAACTGAAATACGGGGTGGTGATGGTTATGTCCCTTACATTGGGTCAGCATCTGTGGGGAAAGTCACACACCCTCAGTGTAGCAGCATCTGTGGGGAAAGTCACACACCCTCAGTGCAGCAGCATCTGTGGGGAAAGTCACACACCCTCAGTGCAGCAGCATCTGTGGGGAAAGTCACACACCCTCAGTGCAGCAGCATCTGTGGGGAAAGTCACACACCCTCAGTGCAGCAGCATCTGTGGGGAAAGTCACACACCCTCAGTGCAGCAGCATCTGTGGGGAAAATCACACACCCTCAGTGCAGCAGCATATGTGGGAAAATCACACACCCTCAGTGCAGCAGCATCTGTGGGGAAAGTCACACACCCTCAGTGCAGCTGTCCCAGATTGAGGTCCTCTGGCTCTGGCCACTGGCCCTTCCATCAGGCCCACTGGTTCCTGGATGTACAGATATGTGGTGAATCACAAACTTGTTTACCAACTTAAGTGCAGCTGACACCAGATATGATTTGCACTTGGCTACTGTCAGTTGCATATCGCATGCGCTAATTCAGAAACGTATGATTGATCATTGAAACATAGCCAAGCCTATATAGCACTTCATAGGCTATGTGAGTTACCATTTCTCAGTGTTCAGTGTTCACATTGAAAAACTATTATTTACATTTACATTTTTTACATTTTAGTCATTTGGCAGACGCTTTTAATCCAAAGCGACTTACAAGTGCATAGGTTCTACCACAAGTCAAAGCATCACATCCAGAACTAGAAAAATACACCTGGACTGCTGTTCTAAACATATAGTCGTCGTCATAAGTGCAATTTTTTTTTTTTTTTTTTTTTTTGGGGGGGGGGTTAGACAGGGATAGGGGTATCAGAAGGGGGGGCGGGGTAAATCAGGAGGGGGGACTAAGGTAGAGTTTGAAGAGGTGTGTTTTGAGTCTGCGTCGAAATAGGGGGAGGGATTCTGCTGTCCTGACAGTGGTAGGCAAGTCATTCCACCACTGAGGAACCAGAACGGAAAACAGGCGTGAACGTGCAGCTCGACCGCCAGGTGCCCGTAGAGAGGGAATCGTAAGGCGACCAGAGTTGGCAGACCGGAGTGGTCTAGCTGGGGAGTAGGGAGTGATCAGGGATTGTATGTAATGTGGGGCAGTCCCCTTAGCAGCCTGAAATGCCAACACTAGGGCCTTGAATCGGATGCGTGCGGCAATAGGAAGCCAGTGGAGGCCAATGAGAAGCGGGGTGACATGAGCCGACCTGGGCTGACTGGTGATCAAGCGGGCTGCAGCATTCTAGACCAGCTGGAGGGGCTTGATGGCGCACGCTGGGAGACCGGCTAGGAGGGAGTTGCAGTAATCCAGGCGGGAAATGACGAGCGCCTGGACTAGGAGCTGGGTGGCTTTCTCCGTCAGGAGATGACGGATGCGGCGTATATTAAACAGAAAGAACCTGCAGGCTCTGGCAGTGGAGGATACTTGTGGAGCCAGGGAGAGGCAGTTATCAAGAGTCACCCCAAGATTCTTTGCCGTACGGGAGGAGGAAACTACAAAGTCCTCCACAGTCAGTGAGAGGTCGATTGACGGAGAGGACTTAGCAGGGATGTAGAGAAGCTCAGTTTTGGCAAGGTTGAGCTTCAGGTGATGGGAAGTCATCCATGCAGAGATATCAGCCAAGCAGGCAGAGATCTGTGTGGTGATTTGGGTGTCAGGGGGGAAGGAAATGAAGAGTTGGGTGTCATCAGCGTAGGAGTGATAAGAGAAGCCGTGGGAAGAGATAACAGAACCAAGAGACATGGTGTATAGCGAGAAGAGGAGAGGCCCAAGAACCGAGCCCTGCGGGACTCCAGTTCGTAGGGGTTGAGGGTCGGAGAGTGCGCCCCTCCAAGTCACCTGGTAGGAGCGACCAGAGAGGTAGGAGGAAAACCAAGCGAGTGCAGAACCTGTGACACCCATCCCAGACAGCGATGAGAGCAGAATCTCATGGTTGACTGTATCGAAGGCGGCCGACAGGTCGAGGAAGATGAGGACAGAGGAGAGGGATTTTGCTTTAGCAGAGTGGAGTGCCTCAGTGACCGCGAGCAGGGCGGTTTCAGTGGAGTGGCCACTCTTGAAGCCAGACTGGTTGGGGTCATGGAGATTGTTGTGGAGAAGATAAGTGGACAGTTGGGAGCAGATCGCCCGTTCCAGGGTTTTAGCAAGAAAGGGAAGAAGAGAGACAGGCCGGTAGTTGTTCAGGGCAGAGGGATCGAGAGTAGGTTTTTTGAGGAGGGGAGTGACTCTGGCCCTCTTCAGGGAAGAGGGCATGGTGCCGGAAGAGAGGGAGGTGTTGATTAGAGAGGAGAGAAAAGGGAGAATGTCCTCAGATATAGATTGTAGGAGGGGAGAGGGGATGGGGTCAAGAGGACAGGTGGTCGGGCGGTGGGAAGTAAGGAGTTTCAGAGTGTCGGCGTCAGAGAGGGGAGAAAAGGAGGTTAGGGAGTTGGGGAGGGTAGGAGGGTCAGCAGGGGTGGAGGGTTGGGAGAAGGAATTGCGAATAGCATCGACCTTCTTTTCAAAGAAGGAGACAAAGTCATCAGGTGTGAGTGATGAGGGGGGTGGGGGGGGAGGGGGGGCCAGAAGAGAGGAGAAAGTTGAAAACAGTTTGCGGGGATTAGAGGCGGCCGCGTTAATTTTCGAGTGAAAGAAGGAAGATTTAGCTAGAGAGACAGAGGAATGGAAAGATGATAAGAGGGCATGGAAGGAAGCCATATCACTGGGGAGACAGGACCTTTTCCATTTTCTCTCCGCCGCCCGCAGTTCGGTTCGGACAGCTCGTAGAGCATCAGAAAGCCAGGGACTGGAGGGGGAGGCCCGAGCTAGTTTGGTGGTGAGGGGACACAGAGAGTCAAAGGAAGATGAGAGGGAGGACATGAGAGTTGTAGCCGCATCATCGGTAGACAGTCGAGAGAAAGACTCCGCAGATGGTAGGGAGGAGAGGATTGTAGATGAGAGGGTGGAGGAAGACAGGTGGCGTAGGTTCCGTCGACAGGTGACAGTGGATGGTGGGAGAGATGGATGGGTGTTAGAGGAGAGTGGAAGAGAGAAAGAGATGAAGGAGTGGTCAGATATATGGAGTGGTGTTACAGAGAGGTTGGTTGTTGTGCAGCTCCTTGTGAAGATGAGGTCAAGAAGGTTGCCTGCTTTGTGGGTGGGAGGGGAAAGAGTGAGGGTAAGGTCAAAAGAAGAGAGGAGGGAGAGAAAGGTAGACTGGGTGGACTCTGAGTTGAGGTTGAAGTCACCCAGGAGGATCAGGGGGGTGTCATTGACAGGTGAGGAGCTGAGGAGGATGTCCATCTCATCCAAAAAGTTCCCCAGAGGACCCGGGGGGCGATAAACAACAATGATAAACAGTTTGCATGGCAGAGTAACAGAAACCGCATGAAATTCAAAAGAGGAGAAGGAGAGGGATGAGGAGAAGACACTAGATCTCCATGAGGATGAGATTAGGAGACCTGTGCCACCTCCTCTGCCAGAGGATCTGGGTGTGTGGGAAAAAGAGAAGGCAGAGGAAAGGGCAGCCGGGGTGGCCGTGTTCTCTGGTGAGAGCCACGTTTCAGTTAAAGCAAGAAAGTCAAGGTTGAGGTGGGAGGCATAGGCAGATATGAAGTCTGCTTTCTGGACGGCGGACTGGCAGTTCCAGAGGCCACCAGCCACACAGAGATCAATACCAGGGGATCTGGGAGGGAAGATGAGGTTAGAGATATTCTGCCCATGTTGGCGGGAGGCGAACCTCCTACCTGACTGGGACCTGGGGAGAGGAGAGAGGACAGGGATGGGAAGGAAACACATGGAGGGAACTAGGGACGACAAGAGGAATACTACACAGTGGAATGAGGGCAGGCAGCAAAAACAAAATCAAACATCAGGCTCTCTGACAGCCTCGATTGACACCCGCAGATAGACACCCCCGACTTTGTACCCTGCGACTTCGTACGCCGAGGCAAGTAGCCGAGGCTGCCGCACACAGCTGCCGCTGGTGCGCTACACAACTGCTTAAATAACACTGACGCTGAATACAGAAAATGCAACCAACCCACTGCAGAACACTAATGCACACTGAAGTGAGTTCAGGTGTGCCAGTAATTATACCCTGAGCAGGGTGCAAAGTATTGGCTCCTCCTACAACAAAAGCTGTGGCCTGCCAGCCAGTAAAACAATAGCCTAACTTAATAGCCTAGCTTACCTGAGAGAAACAAACACCTAACCCAGTTTCACTGAATCTAAATAAACACCACTTGTAATAGCAAACAAACAAACAAGTACACAACAGAACACTATAATGACAACTAAACTGAATTTAGAATCAGCAAGCAAACAAATAATACTTAACTAATCCAGGAGAAAATGCAACCAACCCACTGCAGAACACTAATGCACACTGAAGATTTCCCACTGTAACATCTGTAACAAATTTATTGGAAATAAAAGTCATTTGGAAACGGTTTGTTGAATAAATGAATCCATGCATGTTTATGTAGGCAACTGAAATACGGGGTGGAGGAGGGTGGTAGTGGAGTTGAGCATTATTTACAGAAGCATTATTTCGGAAAGGCTGACGTATAAATGATCAACTTCACTTATTCATTCACACACATATCTTTTCCTAGCCTATCCTGATGGGTGAAGCTACGGGCAAGAAAAGGAGAAAATGAAAAAGAAAATTTTTCAATATCAAGTAATTTCATACACAATTCCTATGTTACAGAGCCAAGAGTATTGAGTATAAATCTAAGGAAGTTCTACTCACCTTAAATAATACCCTTGTCAGATCACACTAACAGATTATTATGTGCAGTTCTGAGGACCGTACTACAGGAAACATAGGCACTGGAAAAGGTTAAAAGAAGGGCAACCAGATTGATTCCATGTATAACAGATAAAACTTATGAAGAAAGACTGAAGATGCTTTGATCTCGAGGAGAGAAAGGTGATTCGATTGTTTATCCCTTTAATTAATTTAAAAGCCTCAAAGTGAACTAGAGGCGATTCTTCATGGTGAGCTTGGTTTGCTGTTAGCTAATATGCTTCAAAGTGGTTCAAACAATGTTGTATTTCAAACACTTGCATGAGGTTCTGGTTCTGCCCTTTGTTGAGGACATAAGAACTTTTCACAAGATAAATAATGCCGTACTCAGTACTTAGTTGAGCCACCTTTTTGAGCCATTTTTTCAAGTTACATGTAACAGGAATTAAACAACAATCATAAACAAGAGCAGTGAAGGATGAGGCTATGGCACAGTGAAGGACATAAGAGTTTATTCAGAAATGTATGCGGCATAAAGGTCCGTGTACACTCACACAATTCATCTACACGAGTGAAACAAAGACGCAAACTGACATCTCAGATAAAACATACTGTCTAAAGATCAGCTTTAGCTGACAGACACATCAGCCTCCCCCCCTAGCTGGATGCTTTTATTAAACTCCGGTTACACATGGGTCACTGTGTAATTCTAGCACAATTTAGCAGTTAATCAGTTTGAAACTATACAGGGTACATATCTGTTGTGTCTGTATGTAGATTGAAATAGACGACAAGTAGTCACAGACGGAGAAGATTCATAACGTCCTTTACTCAACTTCCATACGCATTGTTCTTCTTCTACTTCTGTATTGCAATGAACAACTCTGGGGCATAGTGCCACTTACTGGATAGAATGGGCATTACACTATACCACAATATCATACTTTAATATGGATATATTGATACACTTTTAGCATATATCGTCGAGAGTTTTGGAGGAACCAGCCTGCACACTAAGGTGGAGTCTGATTTTGACTTGTGATTGTTTATCATGCTTTTAGGAGGGAGATCTTTTGTTCTGTGAATTTTCCCCTACATACCCTTATGGTTTGAAGGGTTAGGGTTAGGGTCAGTCATATCTTTTGTGTTATGTGCAGCAGCAGAATTTAGACAAAACTTAGCTAAAACTTGTTTAAGCTGCTGCAGTATTAAATTCATGTCCTCATAGGTAATGGCTGGAACTGTATGAGAGATTTCTGACTGTTATACTTTTTACTGTGTTTTTCAGCCTTGGTCTTTGTCTAGCTGCACCCCCGCCCCTCGACCAGCAGTCCCTTTTAAAATGCCCAATCTTACCACAGTTGTGGCAAGCATCTCTCGACATCTTATGACCCTCATTTGTTACAACAGCTGAAACCTTCTTTTTATTAATAAGGGGACTATGTGTGGTTTCGTACCAACTAGACATAAGACTACAGACATCAGCAAAAGTAAAATTGTTTGCTTTTTGCTTTTGATTTAATGCAAGCTTTGTTGCATCATTGACTATGTCATCATACTGTTACATGATTAATGCAAGGAAAGCTGGATCATTCCTGCCCAGATTTTGCATTCCAGAATTCCTGGTGTAGCAATGAAACAATCGGTTCATATAAGCTACTGGATTTTCACCTCTATCAGGTGCGGTGTTCTGTATTAGTTTCCAATTGGGCTGTGGGTTACCAATCATACCCAACAATGCAGACTCTCTCTACCGGACATTTGCCCACACGCCATCTAATGGTCCTTTAATGTTTTCAGGTAGCGACTGAACTAGATCAGCAGGAATGGTTAACTGCAGAATTTGGCAACAATCCTGGTCGTCTAGTGCACGTGCTGTAGCCTGCCGTTGCAGCTCAGCCAAATAGTTTCGGGGGTCAGAAAAACCATCCCACTGACCAGTGTTTTTACACAAGCTCGCGAGCTCAGAGGGAGATAAAGGAAGGTGTTCATGTACTGCCTCGTATTCATAATGTGCAGCAGCACTGCCCTCAGTAGCTACCGCTGCTCTCCTACACGTTTTGCGCTCTCTTGTGCAGAAAGGAGCAGCTTTAACTGGACCCGCAGCGATGTGACATTCAACCGGATCTGAATCAGCCTCTTCTGAACCGTCACAACTACTGTCAAAGTCACAGTATTCTGGTAAATTAATACCCAAAGCAGCAACATGACACTGAATTTGCCTGAGCTTATCAGCAGTACTGTCCTTTATGACTGGTCTATGCACCTGTGGATTTCTTGCACTTTTTGCCCGTAGCAACTCATAGGCATTTTGACACTTTTGTAACTGTCTATTTATTGTGGCATTTACAGTTTTTGATTCAGACAAACTTGTCCTCAGTGATGCTAACTGTTGGCGCATTTCAATGTTATTATGGGCTGCTAAACAGCGCTCTGCCTGTCCTGCTGAAGACTCACTTCTCAGAGCCTCTGCAGTCTCCCAAGTGTTTCAATTGTTTACTGCTGTTCAGCACACAGTTTCTCTGCTACTGACAAACGGCGTTTCAATTCTGTTTGACCTTGCAACAGGGCTGCTAGTACATTTGCGTGTTTATTTTTTTTTACTTTTACATTTACTATTGTGCTGTTCACATGCTTCCTCAAGCCAAACTAGAGGATATGATTTTTCTAACAGAGATCCATAGGATCCCTCTTTGCAATGTTTTGCAATATACTCAATGGCATACTCCATTATCCGAGGTTCTGAGTACACCTATGTACAATATACCTAATGTGGTCGTTTAACTCAAGGACACAGGATAAATGTGGGATATCCTGCTGGTACTTTTTCCAAAAAGTCCAGTTCCTCTACAATCACACCTCCAGTTTAACCCTGTAAATCTAACTTCACTGCTAAACAGGTCAGAACAATATATCTACCGTGTACAATATACCAACTGTGGTGGTTTACCTCAAGGACACAGAATAACCGTGGGATACCCTGCTGGTACTTTTTCCAAAAAGTCCAGTTCCTCTACAAACACACCTCCCGTTTAACCCTGTAAATCTAACTTCACTGCCAAACAGGTCAGAACAATATATCTACCGTGTACAATATACAAACTGTGGTGGTTTACCTCAAGGACACAGGATAAACGTGGGGTACTCTGCTGGTACTTTTAAAAAGTCCAGTTCCTCTACGAACACACGTCCCATTTAACCCTGGAAAGCTAACTTTGAATTTACTCCTCAATCTGTTCACTGTTCCACAACCATAAAAATCTAATTATCCACAGCGGAATAATGTAGAAAACCTGTAATACAAACAAAAGGTCCCAAGGAAAATTCATCGAAAGGGGGATTGCGATGGAGGTCCCGTCTGTCTTGTTTCCTTGCAGCAGCAAAAGGTCGATCTTCTCTCTGTGCAACAAACAACGTCCTGGCTTGGTGTGGCTGTGCGAAAGTTATTGGATTCTTTGTTGATAAACAAATTGGATGGTGTGGATTTTCTTGATGGAAAAGAGAAGGTTCTCCAATCGTCCCCGCTTTTCGTCCGTCGCTGGCTCGCCAATAATGTAGGAATTGGGTCCTTTGTGAAGTAAAACAAGTAGTCCGATATTCAGGTGTTTAATTACAGTATGAAGCATACCAGGTAAAAGCAAGGCAGTTCAATTACAAACTCATGTTACAAAGGAATGAGCTTTTATGCCCCAAACCTCCTGATGTAAAATACAGGTAGTTGTCCCTGATTGGGTGACATGCCGACGAACACACATTATTTTGTATGCACATGATGTGACCAAGGAAACCAAATGGTCAGTGTCAACAAAGCAGACAGTGAACCCCCCCCCTTGATCATTCAGTACGGGCTTCCTAACCCCCCTTTGATCATTCAGTATGGGCTTCCTAACCCCCCTTGTTAGGAACACTTATGTACACAATATAATTCCTTTAGTACAGTATTCATTCAATTCAGTTTTCTTTCATGGCTTTACAAAATAGTTTGCAAGAGCCCATTCAAGTACCAACAAAAAACAGATACAGGGCTTGTTACAACCCTGGCTCAGGGAATATAACAGAGGAAACAGACACAGTTCAAGTGCTTGAAAAGAACTACATTTATTGTAACACAAGAACTATGAACTGCTCAAAACAAAATGGTGGCTGTTGAAGGCCCTGCTGCTGCAGAGCTGGCTGCCAAGACAAGGGGAGACCATGTGGAGGAAGGGGAGGAGTTTATATACTCCCGCCCATGGCAGGTGTGGCAGGTTAGCAATCAGTGCAGGGTTCACCTCCTGGCTCCACCTGTAGGGCGAGACTAGAACCACAATTCCCACACTTTCCGTACAATATTAATCTTAAATTTAGAAAAACGAATCATTTTCAAAGCAATTAACAAAAATATTTAATATCCTTCATCTAGCATTTTCACTTTTTGCTCATTCAGATAGGTAGCCACAATCACTGGAACACAATTTTTAAATTCCTCTAAAAGAATCAGCTGTCTAAGCTGCTCTCTAGTCTCTGCCCATTGAGACATGCACCATCTATCCAGCAGATTCTCCTTTTCCTTCACAAACTCAACATAGGTCTGACAGTCAGTCCTACGTTGGCTTCTGAAGCGCTGTCAATAGGCTTTTGGCACAAGCTCATAAACTCTCAAGATGGCCCCTTTAACGCCCTCATAATCACCACTTTGCGCCAGACAGAGGAATATGCTTCTCGTGCCTTACCAACTAGAACACACTGCAACAGGAGGGTCCAGACATCATTGGGCCATTTCAGAGTGGTAGCTACCCTTTCAAAATGAGGAAAATTTCTCTCAACATCTTTCTCTACAGAAGGGGGAACCAACCTAACATGTCTGCTGACATCAAACTCAGAGCAGGTAGATCGTCCAATAGCTGCCTGCTTGAACTCCTTTAAGAAACGTTCATGTTCCAAGTACATCATTTTCTCTTTCAGTTGAAACTCCTTGAGTCTTAACTCAGTCAGCCTTGCCGAGTGGTGAGGAACTAGGTTGTAAGGAAACAGGCGGCTCCACAGTCTTGGTCTTAAGAACACCACTGTCAACCAGTATCATTACATTACAGTACAGTACATTACACTACACAACACTACATTTACATTACATTACATTACATTACATTACACTACAGTACAGTACATTACACTACATTACAGTACAGTACAGTACATTACATTACAGTACAGTACAGTACAGTACAGTACAGTACATTACATTACATTACATTACATTACACTACATTACACTACAGTACAGTACATTACACTACATTACAGTACATTACATAACAGTACAGTACATTATATTACATAACAGTACAGTACAGTACAGTACAGTACAGAACAGTACACTACATTACATTACATAACAGTACAGTACAGTACACTACATTACAGTACAGTACATTACATAACAGTACATTACATTACAGTACAGTACAGTACACTACATTACAGTACAGTACACTACATTACATTACAGTACAGTACAGTACACTACATTACACTACATTACAGTACAGTACAGTACAGTACATTACAGTACAGTAAAGTACATTACATTACATTAATGTATCGTCCTAATGCTGTCCTTAAGGCACCGCTCACAGCTACTCATCTCTATTTCGTAATGCTGCTAATTTTAAGAGCTGATCCTTAGTGAAGTAGGCCAACACCTCCTCAGAAGGATTAAGAATGAGGTCCTCAATAGTTGCCATTTTAGTAGGGAACTTAAACACACACAATACAAAATTCAGGAAACATGCACAAGGGACCTGGCTGACCCTATTTGGCAGAGTGCCCCAAACTATAGCACCTAAACTAAATGATAAGCCAGTTTTAATCAAGGGAGAATGGCCACATCACTAGCACAGGTGTGCCTAATTAAAGGGGAACTACTGCACAAGTGTCCATACTAAAAGTAGCCTACAGCTACACACAGCGGCCTGACTCAAATGCTACCAATGTCAACCAATGTCAACCAATGTCAACCAATTACAAGCAGAACTAGGTTTTACTCATCAGCTATTCCAGTTAAGATTACTCACAGAAACAAGTACCATTTTCTCCCACATGGAACTCATTAATAATCATAAGTGTCAAAACTTCAAGACACAAAACTCAGGGTGAACTATCCTACCAAGACGCTATACATCGCTAGAGCTTCTTAAAAACCGCTACAAAAGTTAGGATAATGGAAACATATAATGCCTACTGAATAGGACACTAAACTCACCTAACTTACCCACTCCCCCCCTCTAGCAAGCACAGTGACATGAGTGCAGTTTTAACAATACAGTTGATAGTACATGAGCAATCTCCCCAGGACCCTGCCTATCCTTTGCTTTGCCTGCCTACCTATCTTCTGAGGCGTGCCAGGCTCGAGGCCACTTTAAAAGCAAATGACAGGACCAAAATGGCCCTGAACCGTCTACCCCCAACAGAGGCAAGGGTCCAACCGGGATTTGCCTTGAAAATAACAAGAGTAAAAGAGTGACCCGTTGGAAGGACTGAATGTTTCAATCCAGCTGGATCACTCCTACCTAACCTGGGAGATGCCCAACTCAAATAACAGCACTTAAAGCAACTGTACACACCAGAGGAAGAGAGACCATGCAGCCTCAGCACAACGTCTCCGGAAAATCCCGGACGAGCCGCCAATATGTTACAACCCTGGCTCAGGGAATATAACATGGAGGAAACAGACACAGTCAAAGTGTTTGAAAAGAACTACATTTATTGTAACACAAGAACCATGAACTGCTCAAAACAAAATGGTGGCTGTTGAAGGCCCTGCTGCTGCAGAGCTGGCTGCCAAGACAAGGAGAGACCATGTGGAGGAAGGGGAGGAGTTTATATACTCCCGCCCATGGCAGGTGTGGCAGGTTAGCAATCAGTGCAGGGTACACCTCCTGGCTCCACCTGCAGGGCGAGACTAGAACCACATACCCCCATACATAACAGGGCTCTAAGCCTCAATTAAATGAAATACCTCAATGACATCATAAACCCTATAGCCGGCAGTATAACTAAAAACAGCCCAAGTCAAAGTGGTTGTTGCAGGCCTGGCGCGTAGCTTGTGTGCGGTGTAGCACACCAAATGGCGGCTCCTTCACTCTAAATGAGCTAGTGGACAACGACAACTCACAGTTCCTGGAACAGTTTCTGATTCTCTTATCTTACTGGTATTCATGCCCATATTTGCTCACGTTGCTACAGTTCAGTGGAAATTTCCACTGGTAGACAGCTTCTCTCTGTACGTTAGTAGAAGTGGGCACATATTAATGCACATTAGTAGAAGTGGGCACATATTAATGCTTTGCACAAATGACACAGTTAATGCCATATGAGCTATATTTCGTGAGCCAATTAAAATTCCCACACTTTCCGTACAATATTAATCTTAAATTTAGAAAAACGAATCATTTTCAAAGCAATTAACAAAAATATTTAATATCCTTCATCTAGCATTTTCACTTTTTGCTCATTCAGATAGGTAGCCACAATCACTGGAACACAATTTTTAAATTCCTCTAAAAGAATCAGCTGTCTAAGCTGCTCTCTAGTCTCTGCCTTTTGAGACATGCCCCATCTATCCAGCAGATTCTCCTTTTCCTTCACAAACTCAACATAGGTCTGACTGTCAGTCCAACGTTGGCTTCTGAAGCGCTGTCAATAGGCTTTTGGCACAAGCTCATAAACTCTCAAGATGGCCCCTTTAACGCCCTCATAATCACCACTTTGCGCCAGACAGAGGAATATGCTTCTCGTGCCTTACCAACTAGAACACACTGCAACAGGAGGGTCCAGACATCATTGGGCCATTTCAGAGTGGTAGCTACCCTTTCAAAATGAGGAAAATTTCTCTCAACATCTTTCTCTACAGAAGGGGGAACCAACCTAACATGTCTGCTGACATCAAACTCAGAGCAGGTAGATCGTCCAATAGCTGCCTGCTTGAACTCCTTTAAGAAACGTTCATGTTCCAAGTACATCATTTTCTCTTTCAGTTAAAACTCCTTGAGTCTTAACTCAGTCAGCCTTGCCGAGTGGTGAGGAACTAGGTTGTAAGGAAACAGGCGGCTCCACAGTCTTGGTCTTAAGAACACCACTGTCAACCAGTATCATTACATTACAGTACATTACATTACACTACACAACACTACATTTACATTACATTACATTACATTACACTACAGTACAGTACATTACACTACATTACAGTACAGTACAGTACATTACATTACAGTACAGTACAGTACATTACATTACATTACACTACATTACACTACAGTACAGTACATTACACTACATTACAGTACATTACATAACAGTACAGTACATTATATTACATAACAGTACAGTACAGTACAGTACAGTACAGAACAGTACACTACATTACATTACATAACAGTACAGTACAGTACAGTACACTACATTACAGTACAGTACATTACATAACAGTACATTACATTACAGTACAGTACAGTACACTACATTACACTACATTACAGTACAGTACAGTACACTACATTACATTACAGTACAGTACAGTACACTACATTACACTACATTACAGTACAGTACAGTACATTACAGTACAGTAAAGTACATTACATTACATTAATGTATCGTCCTAATGCTGTCCTTAAGGCACCGCTCACAGCTACTCATCTCTATTTCGTAATGCTGCTAATTTTAAGAGCTGATCCTTAGTGAAGTAGGCCAACACCTCCTCAGAAGGATTAAGAATGAGGTCCTCAATAGTTGCCATTTTAGTAGGGAACTTAAACACACACAATACAAAATTCAGGAAACATGCACAAGGGACCTGGCTGACCCTATTTGGCAGAGTGCCCCAAACTATAGCACCTAAACTAAATGATAAGCCAGTTTTAATCAAGGGAGAATGGCCACATCACTAGCACAGGTGTGCCTAATTAAAGGGGAACTACTGCACAAGTGTCCATACTAAAAGTAGCCTACAGCTACACACAGCGGCCTGACTCAAATGCTACCAATGTCAACCAATGTCAACCAATGTCAACCAATTACAAGCAGAACTAGGTTTTACTCATCAGCTATTCCAGTTAAGATTACTCACAGAAACAAGTACCATTTTCTCCCACATGGAACTCATTAGTAATCATAAGTGTCAAAACTTCAAGACACAAAACTCAGGGTGAACTATCCTACCAAGACGCTATACATCGCTAGAGCTTCTTAAAAACCGCTACAAAAGTTAGGATAGTGGAAACATATAATGCCTACTGAATAGGACACTAAACTCACCTAACTTACCCACTCCCCCCCTCTAGCAAGCACAGTGACATGAGTGCAGTTTTAACAATACAGTTGATAGTACATGAGCAATCTCCCCAGGACCCTGCCTATCCTTTGCTTTGCCTGCCTACCTATCTTCTGAGGCGTGCCAGGCTCGAGGCCACTTTAAAAGCAAACGACAGGACCAAAATGGCCCTGAACCGTCTACCCCCAACAGAGGCAAGGGTCCAACCGGGATTTGCCTTGAAAATAACAAGAGTAAAAGAGTGACCCGTTGGAAGGACTGAATGTTTCAATCCAGCTGGATCACTCCTACCTAACCTGGGAGATGCCCAACTCAAATAACAGCACTCAAAGCAACTGTACACACCAGAGGAAGAGAGACCATGCAGCCTCAGCACAACGTCTCCGGAAAATCCCGGACGAGCCGCCAATATGTTACAACCCTGGCTCAGGGAATATAACATGGAGGAAACAGACACAGTAAAAGTGTTTGAAAAGAACTACATTTATTGTAACACAAGAACCATGAACTGCTCAAAACAAAATGGTGGCTGTTGAAGGCCCTGCTGCTGCAGAGCTGGCTGCCAAGACAAGGAGAGACCATGTGGAGGAAGGGGAGGGGTTTATATACTCCCGCCCATGGCAGGTGTGGCAGGTTAGCAATCAGTGCAGGGTACACCTCCTGGCTCCACCTGCAGGGCGAGACTAGAACCACATACCCCCATACATAACAGGGCTCTAAGCCTCAATGAAATGAAATACCTCAATGACATCATAAACCCAATAGCCGGCAGTATAACTAAAAACAGCCCAAGTCAAAGTGGTTGTTGCAGGCCTGGCGCGTAGCTTGTGTGCGGTGTAGCACACCAAATGGCGGCTCCTTCACTCTAAATGAGCTAGTGGACAACCACAACTCACAGTTCCTGGAACAGTTTCTGATTCTCTTATCTTACTGGTATTCATGCCCATATTTGCTCATGTTGCGACAGTTCAGTGGAAATATCCACAGGTAGACAGCTTCTCTCTGCACATTAGTAGAAGTGGGCACATATTCAAGCACATTAGGAGAAGTGGGCACATATTCATGCTTTGCACAAATTACACAGTTAATGCCATATGAGCTATATTTTGTGAGCCAATTAAAATTTTCCCACACTTTCCGTACAATATTAATCTTAAATTTAGAAAAACTAATCAATCATTTTCAAAGCAATTAACAGAAATATTTAATCACCACAATGAAACTCAATCATTCCTTGAAACAAATCTTTACACCAAATCAAAATTGGGCATTCTAAAACAAAAGTAAAAAGTTTGAGATGCAGCCAATACTCAAACTTAACGTAACTCAGTCAAAACCTCATATTAAGCAGTTACAACACTCAGTCAAAACCTCATATTGAGCATTTACAACACTCAGAGTCAAAACCTCATATTGAGCATTTACAACACTCAGTCGAAACCTCATATTGAGCATTTACAACAAAGCATTGTATTAAACTCTAACTATGAAAAGAGCCCAAAGGGGGCTTGAAAGGAAATAGTCTTATTTGCTCTGGCTCTCAGTCCCTGAAGCTTCTGTGGGCGTGGCCGAGCAGTGAGTGTGATTGGTGGGGGTGGGGGTGTGCTCTCGATGGCAGGGTCCAAGCCTGTCTCCATGGTCCAAGCGCAGGGTTCCCATTATCTCAGAGCTCAGAGGGGAAGGTGTGAGCATCCACTCTGCTGTCTGCGCTGAAGATGGAGAGATGTCTGTCGTTCCTCTCTCTCTCCTCCCTGCTCCTGCTCTGTACAGCCAGTGAGTACCACACTGTAAAACAAATCTGTACATTTACACTGATTTTCCCACAGTATTTCACTGTTTATTTAATACAGCATTGTACTGTGTATATCCTGGCTGCCTTACCTGAAGCGTCTATCAAAGAAAAGGCTTCTATTATATTTTGCCTCTGCACCAACCTGAGCTGAAGAAGAATGCAGGAATTTCACAGATCAAATAAAGGTGAGTTTTACTTGCTATTTCTCTTTTGCTCAATGCTTGTTGAAATAACAACCCTGCTTAAAAGTAATGTTGTCTCGGCGTATTTCCCAAGATCATTCTAGGCTGGTTACCAATCGAGGGGAAAAAAAGGAAAGCGGGAGACACGAGACGCAGCCGAGGTGGAGTTAAGAACCACGACCCAGTCTGGTGAAACCTTTTATTTGCAACACTGACTAAACGTAGAACACCGATTTCGAAAATCTTTTTGAAATTCACCGATTATCTAGCTATTTTGTCTTGTTAAGTTCTACGGCATTCAGAAGTTATACTCAACGGTGTTAGAAACTAACGTGGAAGTCCAGCTAGCCAACATTGTAAAGTCCGAAATTGCATTACATGCAATGTAATGTAATGAGCCAGCCAGCTAACGTTAGCCAAGAGAGGACGACCTGTTGTAAAACGCATGTTCGATTTTACTATCTTTTTAATCTGAATTTCACAAAACCCGAAGTCTATTTTTAATAATATGAAACGTCTTTTCGTTACACAGGCAGAGGGTGAGTCAACATGTCACTGAGTCTTTTTCAATGATGGGAAATGGTCTTGTAACAATACTTTAAAACAGAAATCTTACCTGCTGTACCTTTAAGTGTGGCATGTCGAGTTGCACGACCTTCAGGAAATTTGGTAAACTCACATTTACAGATGGCTTAAAGTAGAAATTCTGCACCTGGACCTAGATTGTGCAGTGCTGCTTTAAACTTGACATGCCGCACTGAACTATGCCTTGCAACGTGTGAAAGCTTCTCGTTTAAATCCGTAATCTCTTGGAATTAGTGCCAACATAGGTGTATTTATTTCATGGAATCAGAAATATAATTTATAATTATATTATTACAATTGCGACTTGTTATAATATAATTATGAATTATAAAATAATTATCATGAATAATACATTATAAAATAATTATAATTAATTAGAAATTATAGAATAATTCCCCATCATGTATGTTTTGTTTGTTCTAGATCTGGAGTGTCTTCAAGTCCGTTATCCCATCCATCCATACAGCACAGATTCATCCTCCTCCCCTGCTTCTCCACACTCAATCAGGGCCAGAGACTGGGGGTCAGAGCCTGGGGGTCAGAGACTGGGGGTCAGAGACTGGGGACCAGAGACTGGGGGTCATAGACTGGGGGCCAGAGATTGGGGGTCAGAGACTGGGGGCCAGAGACTGGGGGCCAGAGACTGGGGGCCAGAGACTGGGGGTCAGAGACTGGGGGTCAGAGACTGGGGGCCAGAGACTGGGGGTCAGAGACTGGGGGTCAGAGACTGGGGGTCAGAGACTGGGGGCCAGAGACTGGGGGCCAGAGACTGGGGGCCAGAGACTGGGGGTCAGAGACTGGGGGTCAGAGACTGGGGGCCAGAGACTGGGGGTCAGAGACTGGGGGTCAGAGATTGGGGGCCAGAGACTGGGGGTCAGAGACTGGGGGTCAGAGACTGGGGGTCAGAGACTGGGGGCCAGAGATTGGGGGTCAGAGATTGGGGGTCAGAGATTGGGGGCCAGAGACTGGGGGTCAGAGACTGGGGGTCAGAGACTGGGGGTCAGAGATTGGGGGCCAGAGACTGGGGACCAGAGACTGGGGGCCAGGGCCAAGGGGTCAGAGGGTCTGCTGGTCAAAGGGCTCTCCAGTAAGAGCAGGGTTAAAGGCAGCCTCTAAACACCACAGATTACGGCAGCCCGCCTGACCACCAGTCAGCCCAGGTCGGCTCATGTCACCCCACTCCTCATTGGCCTCCACTGGCTTCCTATTGCCGCACGCATCTGCTTCAAGGCCCTAGTGCTCGCATTTCAGGCTGCTAAGGGGACTGCCCCACCATACATACAATCCTTAATCACTTAATCAGCTGCACGTTTATGCCTGTTTTCCGTTCTGGTTCCTCAGAGGTGGAATGACAACTGTCAGGACAGCAGGACCCCTCCCCCTATTTCGACTGACTGAAAATGCACCTTTTCAAACTTTACCCTAGTCCTCCCTCCTGATCTCCTCCCCCTTCCACTATCCCTCTTGTCTAACCCTAACCCTTAGTAAAGTTATAAAAAATATTATGCTCATGTATTTGTTGTATTGTATTTACAGATCTTTATGGTGTTTCTGATTTCTCATACTCGTTGCATTTGATATTCATGAAAAAGTCAGGTAGTAAATTCAGCAAATAAACAGGTGGCTCCTAAAAATACAACCTCTTGTATAATGTCAAATGTATGTCCTAAGTTAGGCTTATATATTACTAGTATCACTTCAGATGCAAGTATTGCATTTTTAATAGATTAATTTAGTGAAAAGTCTCAGAGTTTTTGCTGAACAGAAATGTGACATTCTCTCCACAGCATTTAATTTCATTATGGCAGCACATTAATGATATATTACACGTGTTGGAGTGTCCAAGTGATTAAACGTATATACAAAAAACTTTCCATAAATTAGTGCATCAGTGCACACCTGTGCAAACTTCATGTGGAAATCTTTTAAAATGCCAGACTCAGTTAAGACTCAGTTTATATATGTTCTCAACCTCTATTTACACCAGCACCTTTACCACACTGGTAATGCTGATTCCCTTTTGAGGATGCAATATTTTGTGTCTGTGCTCCATTTGAGATTGTACGTGTCTCAGGCAGCATTCTTATGGGCAGTAAAGCAGTTCTTGGGTCGAGAAAGTAAAAGGTTTTTCTCCCCCTTGTGGCCAACGTGTGTCCCTGCAGTCTGTAGGGGCTTCTTCTCCCTGAGAGATGAGCGCTGTCACAGGAGTGTCATCTGCTTAATCAGTCATGTGACAGGCCTCACTGGCAGAGCTCATATCACTGGTGTCCAGTGCACAAGGCAAGGGAGGTAGAGCGCACCCTAGTGGTGTCCCTGTGTTCCTGCAGACACTGCTGGGGTCATGTCCTTTAAATCCACAGTGACAACTTGGGGGTAAACAGCCATTGTACACCTGGCTAAACTGTATTAAAGACCTCTCATCAGTGAACATGATCATTCTTTCTCTCTCTCTCTCTCTCCTTCTCTCAGGCAGGGAGGATGTGAGGCTGGTGAATGGTGGCAGCTCCTGTGCTGGGAGAGTGGAGGTTTACCATCGGGGAGAGTGGGGGACAGTGTGTGATAATCGCTGGGACATGAGTGATGCTGTGGTGGTGTGCAGACAGCTGGGCTGTGGAGATGCTGTCGATGCACTAGGAGAGGCTCACTTTGGACAAGGGTCTGGGAGAATATGGATCGATTATGTGTTCTGCAGAGGATCAGAATCCTCACTGAAGCAGTGTGGATCAGCAGGATGGGGTAAACATCTCTGTCATCATGGAAAGGACACTGGAGTGATCTGCTCAGGTAGGACTCCCAGCACAGTGATGGGGACATTGGGGGTAATTGAACCAGAGGGAAGATCTCCCCCCAACTGGCCCACCAACAACATTACATTACATTCCATTACATTAATGGCATTTGGCAGACGATCTTATCCAGAGTGACGTACAACAAAGTGCATACCCATAACCAGGGATAAGTGCGCTGAAAGACCCTAGAGCAGTGGTTCTTAACCTGGGTTCGATCGAACCCCAGGGGTTCGTTGAGACAGTCTCAGGGGTTCGGCAGGGGTCAAGACACACACAGTATAGCCATTGTGCACTATTAAAATATATACCTATGTGTTAAAGAAATCATATTTCATTTTTCCAATTACGAAGGGTTTGGTGAATGCTTGCAGGGTTCAGTACCTCCAATAAAGTTAAAAACCACTGCCCTAGAGGGAAGTACAATTTCAACTGCTACCTGTACAACAAAGATAAGGACCAGGGCCTATTCGATAAAAAAAAAAAAAAAGAGCTCTGGATGTCACTCAGGCAAGCACAGATAGCACAGTGTCGAAGACAGCCGAGAGATCTAGAAGAATGAGGACAGAGGAGAGGGAGGCTGCCCATGCGGCATGAAGTGACTCACTGACGGAGAGGAGCGCAGTCTCTGTCGAGTGGCCCGATCTGAAGCCAGACTGATGGGGGTCTAGCAGGTTGTTGTTGAAAAAGAAAGAAGAAAGTTGAGTAGAAGCGGCTCGTTCAATGGTTTTAGAAAGAAAACGAAGAAGAGATACTGGGCGGTAGTTCTGGATGATGGAGGGATCCAGAGTAGGCTTTTTTAGCAGTGGAGTGATGTGGGCCCTCTTGGAGGATGCTGGAAAACAGCCAGAAGACAGGGAGAGCGTGGGAGAGCAGGAGTTGAGAAACATCAGAGTCTGTAAGGGGGAAGAATGTGGAAAAGGAAAGGATGGGCCTAGAGGGGGGGAAGGGCACAGTAAGGGGGGCGGTGGTTGTAAAGGATCTGCGGATGACTGTGACCTTCTCATCAAAAAAATCAGCAAAGTCATCAGCAGCAAAGGAGGACTGAGGTGGAGGAGGCGGTGCGTTGGAGAAAATGGAGAACAGTTTCCGGGGGTTAGAAGCGGAGTTCTGAATTTGTGTTTGATAGTATTTTGCTTTGGCGGCAGTGACAGCAGAAGAGAATGCCGCCAGGAGAGACTGGTAAGTTGTGAGGTCTGAAGGGTCTCTGGATTTTCTCCACTTCCTCTCCGCTGCACGGAGGCTGTCCCTGGAGGTACGGAGGGTGTCAGATATCCGAGGACTGGGGGGGGATGTGCGAGGCGGCTTTGAGACAGGGGGACAGAGAGAGTCAAAGGCGGAGGAGAGAGATGAAAGGAGGGTGGCAGATGCAGAGTCAGTGGGGAGTTCGGAGAAGGATTCGAGAGGGGGGAGTGAGGCGGTGACAGTGGTGGCAAAGGAAGAGGATGAGAGGGAGTGGAGGTTACGACGGGCTGAGGAAGTGTGGGTGGGAGGAGGGGGAGGAGGATGGGGAGGAACAGGGAGAGACAATGAGATGAAGTGGTGATCAGATGTATGCAGAGGGGTAACCGTGAAATTGGAGCATGAGCAGTTCCTCACAAAGACAAGGTCTAGGAAATTGCCTGCCTTGTGGGTTGGAGGAGAGTGTTGCAGGGAGAGGCCAAAGGAGTGGAGTAGCGGTAGGAAGGCAGCAGCCTGGGAGGCTTCAAGGTGGATGTTGAAGTCAGTGGGGTGCCATCCTCAGGGAAGGAGCTGAGAAGTGTGTCTAGCTCATCAAGGAAGCTTCCCAGGGGCCCTGGAGGACGATAGATAACTGCAATAAAAAGGTTAGTAGGGTAGGATACTGCAACAGAATGGAATTCAAAAGTGGATATGGACAGGTCAGAGAGGGGGAGAACAGAGAATTTCCATGAGGGGGAAATTAAAAGACCAGTACCACCGCCACGGCCGGAAGGCCGGGGAGTGTGAGAGAAGGAGAAGGAGGATGAGAGGGCAACGGGAGTGTGGTGTTGTCTGGTGTGATCCAGGTCTCCGTGAGGGCAAGGAATTGTAGGGACTGGAGGGAGGGATATGCGGGGATATAGTCAGCCTTCCGAGTGGCAGACTGGCAATTCCATAGTCCCCCTGTGACAACAAAGTCCTCACAGGGGGTCAGCGGGGGGGTAGCTGAGGTTGGAGGGGTTCCGACGCCATGGAGGCCCACATCGCAGGGGATGTCTTCGAGGGAGAGAGCAGACTGGGATGGGATGAAACATAACATAACAAACTGGGACGGATACACACCTATTTAAATCGCCTACAATCGCTCACAAGCAATATCAAATCAAAGCTAATCTACTGACAAATTCCACAGCTATTTAAAACAAACGTTCAATCACTTGACAGGTATGCAACCAGTATAAGTGATTGACACAGCAATAGAAACAAACTGGCTCAAGCCCTAACCTCTGATGTTCAAAATAGCAATTACAAATCAAACTTTACCGCGACTAGTGGACGGTCCGCAGCGATACCAGCACACTTGGTAAAAATTATGCACTTCCAGCAGCAACTTAGGTTTCCCAGGAGGTCTCCCATCCAAGTACTGACCAAGCCCACACCTGCTTAGCTTCAGCAGGAGCAGGGTGCATCATGGGATGGCAATACCATGATGGCTTGGCTCATCTCACACTGCTGTACTCCATGTATAATAGCTGTGCAGGCCTGTGTTCAGACAGCTGTGCTGAATGTTGTCTCTGGAATAAGGTGCCGGTCATTTCTGATGATTCTCTCTTTATTCTCTGTTCAACTGCAGAGGTCAGGCTGGTGGGCGGGACTGACCTGTGCTCTGGGAGAGTAGAGGTGCATCATGGGAGCTCCTGGGGCACGGTGTGTGATGCTGACTTTGACCAGCAGGACGCAGAGGTTGTGTGCAGGCAGCTGGGCTGTGGGGCTCCTAAAGAGCTGCGCGGGGCAGCTGCATTCGGCCAGGGCGAGGGCCAGGTGTGGGCAGAGGAGATTCAGTGTAGAGGCAACGAATCTCAGATTAACTTCTGCCCCACAGCACCCTCACAGAATCAACCCTGCTCCCATGGAAACGATGTGGGCCTGGTGTGTTCTGGTAAGAGTCTTCTGTGCACTGTGAGAGTTTCTGTGATGCTGGGTGCATATAGCCCCTTAATAGGCCATATGAGTTTATATTTAACAAGGTCTTTATTCATTATAATGTGAAATTTTACCCACCAGTGTGTGTGAGTTTAATCAAGTGTGGAGTTTGGATGATCTCCCAGATACGTAAATGGTAAATGGTTGGCATTTATATAGCGCTTTTATCCAAAGCACTATACAATTGATGCTTCTCATTCATACACACACTCACACACCAACGGCAATTGGCTGCCATGCAAGGCACCGACCAGCTCATCGGGAGCAAATGGGGGTTAGGTGTCTTGCTCAGGGATACTTCGACACAGCCCGGGCGGGGGATCGAACCGGCAACCCTCCGCCTGCCAGACGACTGCTCTTACTGCTTGAGCCATGTAGCCCCCAGAACTCGGAACCATCTCTACATCCTCATTTCCTCTATTCAGTGTGAAACTGTTCTTACTTCATGAAGTCAAACATGTACATAGTATGTACAATTTTTTTAAAAAACATACTCTGCAGGATTTTAACCATGTAAATATTATAAGACAAACATGCTCAGTCATGACTATGATACACTGGCAGCCTGTGTCTGTGTTCACTTCTGCCCAATACCTTGCTTGTTTACTTGTATTTGTTCTTCTCAAAACGCCTCTGGACCTCTTCTGGGCATGGCCCTTTTTATTTCTGTGCTGTACCTGATAGGCATGAGTCCATTACACTAAACTCATACGATCTATGGTCCAATGCACTGAACTCATGTGCTTTATGATCCAATTCACTGAACTCCTACGATCTATGGTCCAATGCACTGAACTCATGTGCTTTATGATCCAATACACTGAACTCATACGCTCTATGGTCCAATACACTGAACTTATACAATCTATGGTCCATCACACTGAAGTCCTACGCTCTATGGTCCATTACACTGAACTCATACGCTCTATGGTCCAATAAACTGATCTCATACACTCTATTGTCCAATAGAAGAGCGGGTGGTCGGGTCAAGAGGAGACGATTGGCTGCTCCAGTGGCCAACGTGTGTCCCTGCAGTCTGTAGGGGCTTCTTCTCCCTGAGAGATGAGCGCTGTCACAGGAGTGTCATCTGCTTAATCAGTCATGTGACAGGCCTCACTGGCAGAGATCATATCACTGGTGTCCAGTGCACAAAGCAAGGGAGATAGAGCGCACCCTAGTGGTGTCCCTGTGTTCCTGCAGACACTGCTGGGGTCATATCCTTTAAATCCACAGTGACAACTTGGCGGTAAACACCCATTGTACACCTGGCTAAACTGTATTAAAGACCTCTCATCAGTGTTAAAACAAGATCATTCTCTCTCTCTCTCTCTCTCTCTCTCTCTCTTTCTCTCTCTCTCAGGCAGGGAGGATGTGAGGCTGGTGAATGGTAGCAGCCCCTGTGCTGGGAGAGTGGAGGTTTACCATCGGGGAGAGTGGGGGACAGTGTGTGATGATCGCTGGGATATGAGTGATGCTGGGGTGGTGTGCAGACAGCTGGGCTGTGGAGATGCTGTAGATGCACTAGGGGGGGATCACTTTGGACCAGGGTCTGGGAAAATATGGATGAATGAAGTGTCCTGCAGAGGATCAGAATCCTCACTGAAGCAGTGTGGGTCACCAGGATGGGGTCAACATCTCTGTAATCATGGAGAGGACGCTGGAGTGATCTGCTCAGGTAGGACTCCCAGCGCAGTGTTGGGGCATTGGGGGTAATTGAACCAGAAGGAAGATCTCCCCCCAACTGGCCCGCCAACAACACTTCCAGCAGCAACTTAGGTTTATCAGGTCTCCCATCCAAGTACTGACCAAGCCCACACCTGCTTAGCTTCAGCAGGAGCAGGGTGCATGATGGTATGACAATACCATGATGACTTGGCTCGTCTCACACTGCTGTACTCCATGTATAATTACATTACATTACATTATTGGCATTTAGCTGTGCAGGCCTGTGTTCAGACAGCTGTGCTGAATGTTGTCTCTGGAATAAGATGCCGGTCATTGCTGATGACTCTCTCTTTATTCTATGTTCAACTGCAGGGGTCAGGCTGGTGGGCGGGACTGACCTGTGCTCTGGGAGAGTAGAGGTGCATCATGGGAGCTCCTGGGGCACGGTGTGTGATGCTGACTTTGACCAGCAGGACGCAGAGGTTGTGTGCAGGGAGCTGGGCTGCGGGGCTCCTAAAGAGCTGCGCGGGGCAGCTGCATTCGGCCAGGGCGAGGGCCAGGTGTGGGCAGAGGAGATTCAGTGTAGAGGCAACGAATCTCAAATTAACTTCTGCCCCACAGCACCCTCACAGAATCAACCCTGCTCCCATGGAAACGATGTGGGCCTGGTGTGTTCTGGTAAGAATCTTCTGTGCACTGTGAGAGTTTCTGTGATGCTGGGTGAATATTGCCCCTTAATAGGCCATATGAGTTTATATGTAACAAGGTCTTTATTCATTACACTGTGAAATGTTACACGCCAGTGTGTGTGAGTTTAATCAAGTGTGGAGTTTGGATGATCTCCCAGATACGTAAATGGTTGGCATTTATATCACACTTTTATCCAAAGCGCTGTACAATTGATGCTTCTCATTCACCCATTCATACACACACTCACACACTCACACACACACCAACGGCAATTGGCTGCCATGCAAGGCACCGACCAGCTCATCAGGAGCAAATGGGGGTTAGGTGTCTTGCTCAGGGATACTTGGACACAGCCTGGGCAGGGGATCGAACCGGCATCCCTCCGACTGCCAGACAACTGCTCTTACTGCCTGAGCCATGTCGCCCCCAGTGCTCAGAACCATCCATTCTCAATTCCTCTATTCAGGGCGGAACTGTTCTTACTTCTCATGAAGTCAAACATGTACATAGTATATACTATTTTTTTTCAAACATACTCTGCAGAATTTTAACCATGTTAATTTTATAAGACAAAAATACTCAGTCATGACAATGATACACTGGCAGCCTGTGTCTGTGTTCACTTCTGCCCAATACCTTGATTGTTTACTTGTATTTGTTCTTCTCAAAACTCCTCTGGACCTCTTCTGGGCGTGGCCCTTTTTATTTCTGTGCTGTACCTGAAAGCATGTGTCACGTTTCAGGTCTGTTTTATGTTTATTCATGTTGTCTTAGTCACGTAGTGTCTTATCATGTATTATGTTAGTCTAGGTTCGTCATGTTGTTTAGTTATGTTTCGTTACGATTTATTTTCTTGTCATGTCTAGTTATGTTTCGTACGATTATATTACCTGGTTATGTTGAGTGGCTATCGTCTTAGTTTCGCTTTGTGTTATGTTTTGATTTATGTTTATTGTTACGTTAACTGGTCGTTGTTTATGCATACACTTTTACATGTCTTTCCGCAAACCTTGCATTCCGCCTTTTCTCTCTCTCTCTTTCTGTCATTCACTCCCTAATTGTTTCCATTTGTCTATTTACTAAAACTACTAACGCTAGATCAGGATTGGGTAGAAACTAACAAACTAATCATGTGTTCATGTTACCTTACGTTTCTCGTGCATGTCATTTACTAATTTACTAATGCTAGGGCAGGATAGGTTTATTACTAACGATTACTAATCACCTTGTTATACTTGTCATCCATCGCACCTGTTTTCCATTTCCTTGCTACGCTCTAACTAATTGTCTACACCTGTCTACACCTGTTTATAGCCCAGTCGCGCAACTGTTCTTCGCGAAATTGTCTGCCTCTGTTTACCACGCAACTCTTGAGCATTATTTACTGTTTGATTACACGTTACGATCCAAGCCTGTTACCGACCACTGTTTATTGATTTCTGTTTTGTTGACCACTGTTTGTTTTTGACCACGTTCTCGCCTACCGTTTTGTACTTTTGCTTCGCTGATTGTTTCATGGTTCCGACTCCCGCTTCGCCCACGCCTACGCCTCTGCCTGCCGTCCGCCTGTTAATCTGCCCCGCTGACAGCTCTCCTGCTACCGGACCTCCCTGCATGTCTACCGACTACGAGTTTGCCTCTTCCCTCGGCACCGTGCTTTTTGTTTGTTTACTATTTGTTTGGCTGGATCTACGTGTATGGACTTTGCTTGTTTTGACTACGCTCCTGGGATTCGTCCCGAATAAAGCCCTGAGGGGTCTTTATATAACTATTGTTTCTGAGTCGTGCATTTTGGGTCCAACCCCCACGCACCCGTCTCAGAACAATTTCGCCACAATGGACCCTGCTGACTCTACTGCCATGTTCCACGCCCTCCAGGAACAAGGAGCCATCGTCCGGCAGCATTCACAAGGAATCTCCGAACTTCACCTGGAGATTCGTGAACTGTGTGCGGAGATGAAGAGGCTTGCCGTCGCAGTCCTGCCACAACCACGGGAGGAGCCTTCCCACCCACCCACATCCCCAGCGCTCAACCCCACGGGAACCTGCCACTTCTGAGAGCCCCCTCCAGAGAGGTTTGGCGGAGAACCTGAGAGGTGCAAGGCTTTCCTACTACAATGCGACTTCGTGTTCAAGCAACAGCCCCAGACCTACAACAGCGACGACCGTCAGATTGGCTACGTGATGGGGCTACTCAAGGGGAGGGCGTTGGACTCGGCTACGGCGGTGTGGTCTGGGGATTCATTCCCTCCTCTTTACCCAGTCTTCGCCGATGAGATTCGGAAGGTCTTCCAACACGCATCTAGCGACCAGGAGCCATCCCAGAGACTGATTGCTCTGCGCCAGGGACGGAAGACCGCGGCAGACCACTCCATTGACTTCCGCACCCTCGCGGCGGCTACTAGCTGGAACGATGCGGCGTTGGCGAATCTCTTCCTGGCCGGCCTGAGGGAGACGCTCCAGGACGAGTTGGCGCTACTGGACCCCATCACCCAGTTCGACCAGCTTGTACGCACCACGATCCGATTTCTGGGAACCATCGGGAGATGATCCAGTTCCGCGTCATCCAGTCCCCTAATGACCAACTCATCTTGGGATTACCCTGGCTCCAGAAACACAACCCCACGATCAACTGGAGTTCTAACCAAGTGCAAGCATGGGATCCTAAGTGCCATCTGTCCTGCTTGCGTTCCGCCCCACCACCAGCAGAGGGAGTGCCAGCTCTACCACAGACTCCCAAACCCTCCCTGGAGAGGGTCCCCTCTCCTTACCGTGACCTGGGCACAGTGTTCTCCAAGACACAAGCTCAGTCTTTGCCGCCTCATCGGCCCTACGACTGCGCCATCGAGCTCCTTCCTGGTTCGTCACTTCCCTCAAGTCGCCTATACAACGTCTCCAGACCAGAGAGGGAGGCGATGGAGAAATACATCCGTGACTGCCTGGCTAACGGACTAATTCGCCCTTCTTCCTCTCCCGTCGGTGCGGGATTCTTCTTCGTTCAGAAGAAAGATGGCTCCCTACGCCCATGCATCGACTACAGGGAGCTGAACAACATCACGGTGAGGAACAAGTATCCTCTGCCCCTGATGGACTCCGCGTTCCACCCACTTCACGAGGCCACCATCTTCACCAAGTTGGATCTCTGCAACGCTTACCACCTGGTCCGTATCCGTGAGGGCGATGAATGGAAGACCGCCTTCAACACCTCTCTCGGACACTTTGAATACCTGGTCATGCCATTCGGCCTCACTAATGCTCCTGCTGTCTTCCAGGCCCTGGTTAATGACGTTCTTCGGGACTTGTTGGGCCGCCATGTGTTCGTCTACCTGGATGACATCTTAATTTACTCTAATAATGCCAAGGATCATGAGAACCACGTCAGGCAAGTGCTACAGAGACTTCTAGAGAACAGATTGTTCATCAAGGCGGAGAAGTGCGTCTTCCACTCTGACACAGTTGAGTTCCTTGGATTCATCCTTGAGAGGGGACGGATCAGGGCGGATCCCAAGAAGATTCTGGCGGTCACCGACTGGCCCACACCCACCTCACGTAAGCAACTCCAGCGCTTCTTGGGATTCGCCAACTTCTACCGAAGGTTCATCCGATCCTATAGCCAAGTGGTCTCCCCTCTAACCAAGCTCACGTCCCCTGCAGTGCCATTCCGGTGGAGCCCCGAAGCTGAGACGGCCTTCACCAAGGTCAAGAGACTGTTCTCTTCCGCTCCCATCCTGGTTCAACCCGACCCCACCCGCCAGTTTGTGGTTGAGACGGATGCTTCCGACTCGGGGGTGGGAGCTGTGCTCTCTCAGGTGGCGACCGCGGACAACCGACGACACCCCTGCGCTTTCTTCTCCAAGCAGCTGTCCCCGGCGGAGAGGAATTATGTTGTCGGAAATCGCGAACTGCTGGCAGTCAAACTGGCATTGGAGGAGTGGAGACATTGGCTGGAGGGGTCCGAGAAGCCGTTCATCGTTTGGACCGACCACAAGAACCTGGCATACCTCCAGACAGCCAAGAGGCTGAACTCCCGACAGGCCAGATGGGCACTGTTCTTCGGGAGGTTCAACTTCTCACTCACCTACCGCCCGGGTTCTAAGAACGTTAAGCCTGACGCCCTTTCTCGCCAATTTAACACCTGTCCTGAGCGTGAGGTTCCTGAGAACATCCTTCCGGCCTCCTGCACCGTGGGGTCCGTCACCTGGAAGATCGAGTCGGTGATCCAGAGGGCTCTACGGGAGGAACCCAATCCTAGGCCCAACCCCGGATTACGCCTATACGTCCCCTCAGCCGCTCGGACACAGGTGCTGCAATGGGCCCATTCATCCCTCCTTTCCTGCCACCCCGGCTTTACCCGCACCTTGGCGGTGCTGAAGAGGAGATTCTGGTGGAGTTCCATGATCCCTGACACCAGACGCTTCATCAAGGCTTGCACCACATTCGCTAGAAGCAAAGCATCACACCAGGCCCCGGCTGGACTGCTTCAACCATTGCCGGTGCCCAGCCGACCCTGGAGCCACATTGGAGTGGACTTTGTGACCGGACTTCCCCTTTCCGAGGGTAACACCACCATCCTGACTGTGGTGGACCGATTCAGCAAAGCGGCACACTTCATCCCCCTGGCTGGATTGCCCACCGCCCAAGAGACAGCTGACGTCCTCGTGAGAGAGGTTTTCCGCATCCACGGACTTCCCTCGGATATCGTTTCTGACCGCGGCCCCCAGTTCATCTCCCAGGTTTGGAAAGTGTTCTGTGTGGCCCTCGGGGCTACAGCTAGCCTCTCTTTGGGCTACCACCCGCAGTCCAACGGCCAAACTGGGAGGGCCAATCAGGACCTGGGGGCCGCCCTATGCTGCGTATCGGCCAAGAATCCTGCCGCATGTAGCAAGATGCTCACCTGGGTGGAGTACGCACACAACACCTTACCCTGCGCCGCCACCGGGAAATCTCTATTTGAGGTCTCCCTGGGCTACCAACCTCCACTGTTCCCTGACCAAGAAGCCAAGATCGCTGTTCCCTCCCTCGCCATCCACATGAAACGGTGCGCCAAAGTTTGGAGGGATGCCAAGGCCGCGCTGCTAAGCACGGCAGACCGTAATCGGCATTTTGCTGATCGCCACCGCACTCCAGCTCCGGCCTACAAACCAGGTGACTCCGTCTGGCTGTCCACTAAGGACATTCCCCTCCAAGCCACTTCCCACAAACTGCAACCCCGCTTTATTGGTCCCTTTAAGATCCACAGTATCATCAACCCTTCCTCTGTTAAACTGTCACTCCCTGCTTCCCTTAAGATTCACCCCACATTCCATGTCTCTTGTATTAAGCCTGTATCCTCTCACCCTATATGTCCCCCGGATCCCCCACCACCTCCCCCCCGCATTATTGACAACCACCCTGCATTTACTGTTAAAAAACTCTTGAACATTCGTAAGAGGGGCCGTGGGGTTCAATACTTGGTTGACTGGGAGGGCTATGGCCCTGAGGAGCGTTCCTGGGTCGCTCCCAGTCTCATTCTGGACAAATCGCTCATCAGAGACTTCCATCGTGACCACCCTGATAAATTCCAAGGACCGCCAGGAGTCGGTCGTTAAGGGGGGGGTCCTGTCACGTTTCAGGTCTGTTTTATGTTTATTCATGTTGTCTTAGTCACTTAGTGTCTTATCATGTATTATGTTAGTCTAGGTTCGTCATGTTGTTTAGTTATGTTTCGTTACGATTTATTTTCTTGTCATGTCTAGTTATGTTTCGTACGATTATATTACCTGGTTATGTTGAGTGGCTATCGTCTTAGTTTCGCTTTGTGTTATGTTTTGATTTATGTTTATTGTTACGTTAACTGGTCGTTGTTTATGCATGCACTTTTACATGTCTTTCCGCCTTTTCTCTCTCCCTCTTTCTGTCATTCACTCCCTAATTGTTTCCATTTGTCTATTTACTAAAACTACTAACGCTAGATCAGGATTGGGTAGAAACTAACAAACTAATCATGTGTTCATGTTACCTTACGTTTCTCGTGCATGTCATTTACTAATTTACTAATGCTAGGGCAGGATAGGTTTATTACTAACGATTACTAATCACCTTGTTATACTTGTCATCCATCGCACCTGTTTTCCATTTTCTTGCTACGCTCTAACTAATTGTCTACACCTGTCTACACCCGCATTTATAGCCCAGTCGCGCAACTGTTCTTCGCGAAATTGTCTGCCTCTGTTTACCACGCAACTCTTGAGCATTATTTACTGTTTGATTACACGTTACGATCCAAGCCTGTTACCGACCACTTTTTATTGATTTCTGTTTTGTTGACCACAGTTTGTTTTTGACCACGTTCTCGCCTACCGTTTTGTACTTTTGCTTCGCTGATTGTTTCATGGTTCCGACTCTCGCTTCGCCCACGACTACGCCTCTGCCTGCCGTCCGCCTGTTCATCTGCCCCGCTGACAGCTCTCCTGCTACCGGACCTCCCTGCACGTCTACCGACTACGAGTTTGCCTCTTCCCTCGGCACCGTGCTTTTTGTTTGTTTACTATTTGTTTGGCTGGATCTACGTGTATGGACTTTGCTTGTTTTGACTACGCTCCTGGGATTCGTCCCGAATAAAGCCCTGAGGGGTCTTTATATAACTATTGTTTCTGAGTCGTGCATTTTGGGTCCAACCCCCACGCACCCGTCTCAGAATGAGTCCAATGCACTGAACTCATGTGCTTTATGATCCAATACACTGAACTCATATGCTCTATGGTCCAATACACTGAACTTTTACGATCTATGGTCCATCACACTGAACTCATACGCTCTATGGTCCATTACACTGAACTCATACGCTCTATGTTCGAATACACTGAACTCATACACTCTATGGTCCAATACACTGAACTCATACACTCTATGATCCATCACACTGAATACAAACACTCTATGGTCCAATACACTGAACTCATACGCTCTATGGTCCATCACACTGAACACATACACTCTATGGTCCAATACACTGAACTCATACGCTCTATGATCCATCACACTGAACACATACACTCTATGATCCAATACACTGAACTCATACACTCTATGATCCATCACACTGAATACAAACACTCTATGGTCCAATACACTGAACTCATACGCTCTATGATCCATCACACTGAACACATACACTCTATGGTCCAATACACTGAACTCAAACGCTCTATGATCCAATAGAAGAGTGGGTGGTTGGGTCAAGAGGAGACGATTGGCTACTCCAGTGGCCAACGTGTGTCCTTGCAGTCTGTAGGGGCTTCTTCTCCCTGAGAGATGAGCGCTGTCACAGGAGTGTCATCTGCTTAATCAGTCATGTGACAGGCCTCACTGGCAGAGCTCATATCACTGGTGTCCAGTGCACAAAGCAAGGCAGATAGAGTGCCCCCTAGTGGTGTCCCTGTGTTCCTGCAGACACTGCTGGGGTCATATCCTTAAAATCCACAGTGACAACTTGGGGGTAAACAGCTATTGTACACCTGGCTAAACTGTTTTAAAAGACCTCTCATCAGTGTTAAAACATGATCATTCTCTCTGTCTCATGATCATTCTCTCTCTCTCTCTCTCTCTCTCTCAGACAGTATAAGGCTGGTGAATGGTGGCAACCCCTGTGCTGGGAGAGTGGAGGTTTACCATCGGGGAAAGTGGGGGACAGTGTGTGACCGTGGCTGGGATATGAGGGATGCTGGGGTGGTGTGCAGACAGCTGGGCTGTGGAGATGCTGTAGATGCACTAAGAGATGGTCACTTTGGACCAGGGTCTGGGAGAATATGGATGGCTCATGTGTCCTGCAGTGGATCAGAATCCTCACTGAAGCAGTGTGGGTCACCAGGATGGGGTAAACATTACTGTAATCATGGAGAGGACGCTGGAGTGATCTGCTCAGGTAGGACTCCCAGCACAGTGATGGGGACATTGGGGTAATTGAACCAGAGGGAAGCCCCCAACTGGCCCACCACCAACACTTCCAGCAGCAACTTAGGTTTCCCAGGAGGTCTCCCATCCAAGTACTGACCAAGCCCACACCTGCTTAGCTTCAGCAGGAGCAGGGTGCATGATGGTATGACAATACCATGATGGCTTGGCTCATCTCACACTGCTGTACTCCATGTATAATAGCTGTGCAGTCCTGTGTTCACACAGCTGTGCTGAATGTTGTCTCTGGAATAAGGTGCCGGTCATTCTGATGATTCTCTCTTTACTATCTCTTGAACTGCAGGGGTCAGGCTGGTGGGCGGGACTGACCTGTGCTCTGGGAGAGTAGAGGTGCATCATGGGAGCTCCTGGGGCACGGTGTGTGATGCTGACTTTGACCAGCAGGATGCAGAGGTTGTGTGCAGGGAGCTGGGCTGTGGGGCTCCTAAAGAGCTGCGCGGGGCAGCTGCATTCGGCCAGGGCGAGGGCCAGGTGTGGGCAGAGGAGATTCAGTGTAGAGGCAATGAATCTCAGATTAACTTCTGCCCCACAGCACCCTCACAGAATCAATCCTGCTCCCATGGAAACGATGTGGGCCTGGTGTGTTCTGGTAAGAGTCTTCTGTGCACTGTGAGAGTTTCTGTGATGCTGGGTGAATATAGCCCCTTAATAGGCCATATGAGTTTATATGTAACAAGGTCTTTATTCATTATACTGTGAAATGTTACACGCCAGTGTGTGTGAGTTTAATCAAGTGTGGAATTTGGATGATCTCCCAGATATGTACTTAGAACCATCTCTACATCCTCATTTCCTCTATTCAGGGCAGAACTGTTCTTACTTCTTATGAAGTAAAAACATAAACATAGTATACTATTTTTTTTAAACATACTGTGCAGGATTTTAACCATGTAAATATTATAAGACAAACATGCTCAGTCATTACTCTGATACACTGGCAGGCTGTGTCTGTGTTCACTTCTGCCCAATACCTTGCTTGACCCTTTTTATTTATTTTTTTATTTTTTATTTTTTAAAATCTAGATTAATTAAAGGTACAATAGGTGAGATTTTTGCGTTAAAACATTGTTACAAGACCATTGTAAATCCCTTCCTGTCATGTAAAAGTTTCACTGACATGTTGACTCACCCTCTGCCTGTGTTTATAGTCCTTAAATTCGGATTTCAAAGTATACAGTTGCAGTTGATGGCCTGACACTTTGTACCAAATCATTGTATTGCTGAACAATAATTGAAGCTCGTTGGTTGAAAATTGGTTCTAATTGCCACAGCCAATGGCGTTTCAGCGTCAGCGCGTTTACAAAGAAGCAGAAGGGATAAACAGTGTTGTGGTTTGAAGGAGTTTGTCACTGCAATTCCTCTCTTGACCATTAGAAGTACCTTTAATGATTGTATGGAATGCATACAGCTCTATGGCTCTACAGCTCTGGGAGGCCCGTGGTGTAGTGGTTAAGGTAAAGGACTGGGACACCCAAGGTTGGTGGTTCTAATCCCGGTGTAGCCACAATAAGATCCGCACAGCTGTTGGGTCCTTGAGCAAGGCCCTTAACCCTGAATCGCTCCAGGGGAGGATTGTCTCCTGCTTAGTCTAATCAACTGTACGTCGCTCTGGATAAGAGCGTCTGCCAAATGCCAATAATGTAATGTAATGTAATGTAATTTCTGTGCTGTACCTGAAAAGCATGAGTCCAATACACTGAACATATACACTCTATACTCCAATACACTGAACTCATACGCTCTATGGTGCAATACACTGAACTCATACGCACTATGGTCAAGTAGAAACGGGGCAGGAGGAGATGTGTGTGGATTGGCTACAGTGGTGAGCTGGGTTTGTGAGAGATTAGCTTCGGTGGTGAACCATTAAGCAGGTAGATGGCTAGCATTCGGTAACGTTACAGGAGGTAGGTTGTGAGGTTATGAACTAAATTCATTTTCATACGTCAGCTGGCGGACCATGATGGCTGGGTGCCACTGCATACTGTTACCGCTTATATTTTCAGGAGATTCTACCAACTTATTTCCTCTCCTGGGCAAGGAGCTCAAGGTTTGACTCCCAGACATTGAGAAGAAGACTTTAGATGTCTTATGAATATAAAGGGACAATGAATCGACGTGTTTGTGTCCTGGGTTGCCCTGCTTAGTTGGACATTAGCTCTTAGAGCCACAAGAGGGCGGCCCTGTCACATTCATGTCTCCCTCGTACAGTCGATAATCACTGATTGCACGAGGCTTGGGTAATGGAGAACAGGTGAACTGGATCTACATACAGTTATGTTCAAATGAATAGCAGTGCATTAAGAAAAGTGAATAAAGTGCAAATATTTTTTAATAGCCTTTAGTTCCATATTTCAAATGTAGTGGAAACATTACACGTTCAATTCCAAATAAAATCATTAACAAATTTGATCAAGTCTGTGTTATTCTTTTACAGGAAGAAAGGAAAGGAATAATTGTAAAAAAAAAAAAATGGCAATGTCAACATTTTTCTCTTTAAACTCAAACAGTTGCTGTATAAATTGAAGACATTTTTCAACATTTAACTTCAATTTAAATTACCAAACTAATATTTAGTTGCATAACCATTGTTTTTGATAACTACTTTGCATCTACATTGCATCGAGTCATCCAACTTCTGGCATCTAGAAACAGGTATTTCAGCCCAGAATGAAAAAACTACATTCCACAGTTCCTGTGAAGTTTAATGTCACCCCACATGTTTTCCAAGGGGTTGAGGTTGGGAGATTGACCTGACCACTCCATTACCTCAATATTTTTTGTCTGGAATCAAGATGATGCTCGCTTATTCATGTGTTTGAGGTCGTTGTTTTGTTGAAACACCCATTTCAGGTGCATTTCCATACGGCAACATAATCTCTTTAAGTATTTTGATGTATTCAAACTGATCCATTATCCCTGGTATCCGATAAGTAGGCCCAACACCGTAGTGTGAAAAACATCCCCTGACCATGATTTTTGCGGCACCATGCTTCACTGCCTCCACAGTGTACTATGGCTTGAATTCAGTACCCGGGGGTCGTCTGACGTACTGTCGACGACCACTAGACCCGAAAAGAAAAATTTTACTCTCATCAGTGCACAGAATGTTACGTCATTTCTCTTTGGGCCAATCGATGTGTTCCTTGGCGAATTTTAACTGATTCTGCACTTGCCTTTTTTCAACAATAGTGCTTTACAGGGGCTTCTTGCTGATTCTTATGGGCATTCTTATGGGCAGTAAAGCAGTTTTTGTGTCTGACAAAGTAAAAAGTTTTTCTCCCCCTTGTGGCCAACGTGTGTCCCTGCAGTCTGTAGGGGCTTCTTCTCCCTGAGAGATGAGCGCTGTCACAGGAGTGTCATCTGCTTAATCAGTCATGTGACAGGCCTCACTGGCAGAGCTCATATCACTGGTGTCCAGTGCACAAAACAAGGGAGATAGAGCGCACCCTAGTGGTGTCCCTGTGTTCCTGCAGACACTACTGCCATATCCTTTAAATCCACAGTGACAACTTAGGGGTAAACAGCCATTGTACACCTAGCTAAACTGTATTAAAGACCTCTCATCAGTGTTAAAACATGATCATTCTCTCTGTCTCATGATCATTCTCTCTCTCTCTTTCTCTCTCTCTCTCTCTCTCTCAGACAGTATAAGGCTGGTGAATGGTAGCAGCCCCTGTGCTGGGAGAGTGGAGGTTTACCATCGGGGAGAGTGGGGGACAGTGTGTGATTATGACTGGGACATGAGTGATGCTGGAGTGGTGTGCAGACAGCTGGGCTGTGGAGATGCTGTAGATGCACTAAGAGATGGTCACTTTGGACCAGGGTCTGGGAGAATATGGATGGCTCATGTGTCCTGCAGTGGATCAGAATCCTCACTGAAGCAGTGTGGGTCACCAGGATGGGGTAAACATAACTGTGATCATGGAAAGGACGCTGGAGTGATCTGCTCAGGTAGGACTCCCAGCACAGTGATGGGGACATTGGGGGTAATTGATGAGAGGGTGGATTGCCCACTACTGGCCCACCAGCAACACTTCCAGCAGCAACTTAGGTTTCCCAGGAGGTCTCCCATCCAAGTACTGACCAAGCCCACACCTGCTTAGCTTCAGCAGGAGCAGGGTGCATGATGGTATGGCAATACCATGATGGCTTGGCTTATCTCACACTGCTGTACTCCATGTATAATAGCTGTGCAGGCCTGTGTTCAGACAGCTGTGCTGAATGTTGTCTCTGGAATAAGGTGCCGGTCATTTCTGATGATTCTCTCTTTATTCTCTCTTGAACTGCAGAGGTCAGGCTGGTGGGCGGGACTGACCTGTGCTCTGGGAGAGTAGTGGTGCATCATGGGAGCTCCTGGGGCACGGTGTGTGATGCTGACTTTGACCAGCAGGACGCAGAGGTTGTGTGCAGGGAGCTGGGCTGTGGGGCTCCTAAAGAGCTACGCGGGGCAGCTGCATTCGGCCAAGGCGAGGGCCAGGTGTGGGCAGAGGAGATTCAGTGTAGAGGCAACGAATCTCAGATTAACTTCTGCCCCACAGCACCCTCACAGAATCAACCCTGCTCCCATGGAAACGATGTGGGCCTGGTGTGTTCTGGTAAGAGTCTTCTGGGCACTGTGAGAGTTTCTGTGATGCTGGGTGAATATAGCCCATTTATAGGCCCTCGTACAGTCGATAATCACTGATTGCATGAAGATTGGGTAATGGAGAACAGGTGAACTGGATCTACATACAGTTGTGTTCAAATTAATAGCAGTGCATTAAGAAAAGTGAATAAAGTGCAAATATTTTTTAATAGCCTTTAGTTCCATATTTCAAATGAAGTGGAAACATTACATGTTCAATTCAAAATCAAAGCATTAACAACTTTTATCAAGTCTGCGTTATTCTTTTACAGGAAAAAAGGAAAGGAATAATAATCTGTCAAAAAAATGGCAGTGTCAACATTTTTCTCTTCAAACTCAAACGGTTGCTATATAAACTGAACAATAGTGCTTTACGGGGGCTTCTTGCTGATAGCTTAGCTTCGATCAAACGTCTTCTGACTAACAGCACTTACAGGTAATTGTAGATCATTTTTGATCTTTCTGGAACTGATGAATGACATTATGGCAGCACATTAAGGATATATTACACATGTTGGAGTGTACAAGTGATAAAACGTATATAAAAAAACTTTCCATAAATGAGTGCATCAGTGCACGCCTGTGCAAACTTCATGTGGAAATCTTTTAAAATGCCAGACTCAGTTAAGACTCAGTTTATATTTGTTCAACCTCTACTTACACCAGCACCTTTACCACACTGGTAATGCTGATTCCCTTTTGAGGATGCAATACTTTGTGTCTGTGCTCCATTTGAGATTGTGCGTGTCTCAGGCAGCATTCTTATGGGCAGTAAAGTAGTTCTTGGGTCGAGAAAGGTTTTTCTCCCCCTTGTGGCCAACGTGTGTCCCTGCAGTCTGTAGGGGCTTCTTCTCCCTGAGAGATGAGCGCTGTCACAGGAGTGTCATCTGCTTAATCAGTCATGTGACAGGCCTCACTGGCACAGCTCATATCACTGGTGTCCAGTACACAAAGCAAGGGAGGTAGAGCGCACCCTAGTGGTGTCCCTGTGTTCCTGCAGACACTGCTGGGGTCATATCCTTTAAATCCAGTGACAACTTGGGGGTAAACACCCATTGTACACCTGGCTAAACTGTATTAAAGACCTCTCATCAGTGTTAAAACATGATCATTCTCTCTGTCTCATGATCATTCTCTCTCTCTCTCTCTCTCTCTCTCTCTCAGGCAGGGAGGATGTGAGGCTGGTGAATGGTGGCAGCCCCTGTGCTGGGAGAGTGGAGGTTTACCATCGGGGAGAGTGGGGGACAGTGTGTGATTATCGGTGGGACATGAGTGATGCTGGAGTGGTGTGCAGACAGCTGGGCTGTGGAGATGCTGTAGATGCACTAAGAGATGGTCACTTTGGACCAGGGTCTGGGAGAATATGGATGGATCATGTGTCCTGCAGTGGATCAGAATCCTCACTGAAGCAGTGTGGGTCAGCAGGATGGGGTAAACATAACTGTGATCATGGAAAGGACGCTGGAGTGATCTGCTCAGGTAGGACTCCCAGCACAGTGATGGGGACATTGGGGGAAATTGACGAGAGGGTGGATTGCCCACTACTGGCCCACCAGCAACACTTCCAGCAGCAACTTAGGTTTCCCAGGAGGTCTCCCATCCAAGTACTGACCAAGCCCACACCTGCTTAGCTTCAGCAGGAACAGGGTGCATGATGGTATGGCAATACCATTGAGACGTGGGGGGTTTGGACCCAAAATGCACGACTCAGAAACAATGATGTAGTTAAGTCCCGTCAGGGCTTTATTCAGGGAAATCCAGAGAACGTAGTCAAAAAACAAGCATTGTTCATACACGTAATATCCAGCCAAAAAACCAAAGCGCAGTACCGAGGGAGAAGGCAGTCTCGTAATCAGTACACATGCAAGATTTGCAGAAAGACATGAAAAAGTGTATGCTAATCAATGACCAGTACAACGTAACATGAAACATAAATTGTGACATAACAAGTTTGCGAAATATGACAATAAACTAAATAACATGACATGGTAAGACTAACAATTAAATCGTAACAACAACTAAACATGAAACATAACATGACATGAAACATAAAAACGTGGTGATACTCGACTTACATTATACGTGACATGATATACTGTGGATCACTCCATCCTCCTGTCTGCCCTGTCAGCAACGGGCATCTGTGGCACAGCCCTGGACTGGATTGAGTCCTACCTCTTTGGTCGCTCCTTCCAAGTTGCCTGGGCTGGTACGGTATCAACACCTCGGCCTCTTGCCACAGGAGTTCCCCAGGGCTCAGTCCTAGGCCCGCTTCCTTTTTCTCTTTACACTCGTTCCCTTGGCCCGTGATCACTGCACATGGGCTATCCTACCACTGCTATGCGGATGATACCCAACTCTTCATCTCGTTCCCACCATCTGATACACAGGTTTCTGCCCATATCTCTGCTTGCCTGAGTGACATCCAGAGCTGGATGGACAACCACTATCTAAAGCTCAACCCAGGCAAGACTGAAATGATATTCATCCCTGGTAATACCTCTCCCCACCTGGATCTCTCCATTTCCCTCAGAGATACCACACTCACGCCATCACCCAGTGCAAGGAACCTCAGCGTGGTGATGGACAGCAGACTGTCCCTTTCCGAGAACATTGCGGCGGTGACCCGGTCATGCAGGTTCTTCCTATACAACATACGGAGAATCCGCCCCTTTCTCACCCCCTACTCGACCCAGCTCCTGGTCCAAGCGATGGTTCTGCCCGCCTGGACTACTGCAATTCCCTCTTGGCTGGCCTCCCAGCGTCTGCCATCAGACCCCTCCAACTTATCCAGAATGCAGCAGCTCGTCTGGTCTTCAACCTTCTCAAATACTCACACGTCACCCCTTACTTCCCTCCACTGGCTGCCTGTCATGGCTCGCATCAAATTCAAAACATTGGTGCTCGCCTTCCAAGCAGTTAAGGGGTCTTCTCCAGCTTACCTACAAAAAATCATCAGACCCTACACCCCTGCCAGACCTCTTCGTTCAGCCTCCACAGGCCGCTTGGCACCTCCCCCTCTCCGAACCTCCACCTCACTCTCACGACTACTGTCTGTTCTGGCTCCATGGTGGTGGAACGAACTCCCCGTTGAGGTCAGAACTGTAGAATCTCTCCCCACCTTCAAGCGCAAACTGAAGACGCACCTCTTCAAGCAGCACCTCTCCCCATCCCTCCCTACCTCCCTGTGAACTTAAATTCTTGTCCTTGTGATTTACGTAGTGTTTCGGTATTTTTAGTTGGCTAGGTAAGCAGTATTTGGATAGTTAAGTTTGGTCACTTTTGCTTTGTTGTTTGTTTGTTTATTTGTTGATTAAAAAAAAAAAACAAAAAAAAAAATAGGCCCTGTCCTTATCTTTGTTGTACGGGTAGCAATTGAAATTGTACTTCCCTCTAGGGTCTTTCACGCATATACCCCTGGTAATGGGTATGCACTTTGTTGTACATCGCTCTGGATAAGAGCATCTGCCAAATGCCAATAATGTAATGTAATGTAACATGACAATAACATAACCAAGACAATAAGTAAACATAAAACATGACATGACAAACATGAAACGTGACAACAATGATGGCTTGGCTCATCTCACACTGCTGTACTCCATGTATAATAGCTGTGCAGTCCTGTGTTCACACAGCTGTGCTGAATGTTGTCTCTGGAATAAGGTGCCGGTCATTCTGATGATTCTCTCTTTATTCTCTGTTTCACTGCAGCCCATCGAAAGGTCAGGCTGGTGGGCGGGACTGACCTGTGCTCTGGGAGAGTAGAGGTGCATCATGGGAGTTCCTGGGGCACAGTGTGTGATGCTGACTTTGACCAGCAGGACGCAGAGGTTGTGTGCAGGGAGCTGGGCTGTGGGGCTCCTAAAGAGCTGCGCAGGGCAGCTGCATTCGGCCAGGGCGAGGGCCAGGTGTGGGCAGAGGAGATTCAGTGTAGAGGCAACGAATCTCAGATTAACTTCTGCCCCACAGCACCCTCACAGAATCAACCCTGCTCCCATGGAAACGATGTGGGCCTGGTGTGTTCTGGTAAGAGTCTTCTGTGCACTGTGAGAGTTTCTGTGATGCTGGGTGAATATAGCCCATTAATAGGCCATATGAGTTTATATTTAACAAGGTCTTTATTAATTATACTGTGAAATGTTACACGCCAGTGTGTGTGAGTTTAATCAAGTGTGGAGTTTGGATGATCTCCCAGATATGGACGTAGAACCATCTCAACATCCTCATTTCCTCTATTCAGGGCGGAACTGTTCTTACTTCTCATGAAGTAAAAACATATACATAGTATACTTTTTTTTTTTAAACGTACTATGCAGGATTTTAACCATGTAAATATTATAAGACAAACATGCTCTGTCATGACTATGATACACTGGCAGGCTGTGTCTGTGCTCACTTCTGCCCAATACCTTGCTTGGCCCTTTTTATTTCTGTGCTGTATCTGAAAAGCATGAGTCCATTACACTGAACTCATACGCTCTATGGTCCAATACACTGAACTCATACACTCTATGATCCATTACACTGAACTCATACACTCTATGGTCCAATACACTGAACTCATACGCTCTATGGTCCAATACACTGAACTCAAACGCTCTATGGTCCAATACACTGAACTCATACGCTCTATGGTCCAATACACTGAACTCATACGCTCTATGGTCCAATACACTGAACTCATACGCTCTATGGTCCAATACACTGAACTCATACGCTCTTTGGTCCATTACACTGAACTCATACGCTCTATGGTACATTTCACTGAACTCATACACTCTATGATCCATTACACTGAACTTATACGCTCTATGGTCCATTACACTGCACTCATACATTCTATGATCCATTACACTGAACTCATACGCACTATGGTCAAGTAGAAATGGGGCACGAGGAGATGTGTGTGGATTGGCTACAGTGGTGAGCTGGGTTTGCGAGAGATTAGCTTCGGTGATGAACCATTAAGCAGGTAGATGGCTAGCATTCGGTAACGTTACAGGAGGTAGGTTGTGAGGTTATGAACTAAATTCATTTTCATACGTCAGCTGGCGGACCATGATGGCTGGGTGCCACTGCATACTGTTACCACTTATATTTTCAGGAGATTCTACCAGCTTATTTCCTCTCCTGGGCAAGCAGCTCAAGGTTTGACTCCCAGACATTGAGAAGAAGACTTTAGATGTCTGATGAATATAAAGGGACAATTAATCGACGTGTTTGTGTCCTGGGTTGCCCTGCTTAGTTGGACATTAGCTCTTAGAGCCACAAGAGGGCGGCCCTGTCACATTCATGTCTCCCTCGTACAGTCGATAATCACTGATTGCACAAGGCTTGGGTAATGGAGAACAGGTGAACTGGATCTACTTACAGTTGTGTTCAAATGAATAGCAGTGCATTAAGAAAAGTGAATAAAGTGCAAATATTTTTTAATAGCCTTTAGTTCCATATTTCAAATGTAGTGGAAACATTACACGTTCAATTCCAAATAAAATCATGAATAACTTTTATCAAGTCTGCATTATTCTTTTACAGGAAGAAAGGAAAGGAATAATAATCAGTGTCGACATTTTTCTCTTCAAACTCAAACGGTTGCTGTCTAAACTGAAGACATTTTTCAACATTTAACTTCACTTTAAATTACTGAACTTATATTTAGTTGCATAACCATTGTGGCACCTAGAAACAGGTATTTCAGCCTAGGATGAAATAACTACATTCCACAGTTCCTGTGAATTTTAATGTCACCCCACATGTTTTCAAAGGGGTTGAGGTTGGAAGATTGACCTGACCACTCCATTACCTCAATCTTTTTTGTCTGGAATCAAGATGTTGCTTGCTTATTCATGTGTTTGAGGTCGTTGTTTTGTTGAAACACCCATTTCAGGTGCATTTCCATACGGCAACATAATCTCTTCAAGTATTTTGATGTATTCAAACTGATCCATTATCCCTGGTATCCGATAAGTAGGCCCAACACCGTAGTGTGAAAAACATCCCCTGACCATGATTTTTGCGGCACCATGCTTCACTGCCTCCACAGTGTACTATGGCTTGAATTCAGTACCCGGGGGTCGTCTGACGTACTGTCGACGACCACTAGACCCGAAAAGAACAATTTTACTCTCATCAGTCCACAGAATGTTACGTCATTTCTCTTTGGGCCAATCGATGTGTTCCTTGGCAAATTTTAACTGATTCTGCACGTGCCTTTTTTCAACAATAGTGCTTTACGGGGGCTTCTTGCTGATAGCTTAGCCTCGATCAAACGTCTTTTGACAAACAGCACTTACAGGTAATGGTAGATCATTTTTGATCTTTCTGGAACTGTTGAATGACATTATGGTAGCACATTAAGGATATATTACACATGTTGGAGTGTACAAGTGATAAAACGTATATAAAAAAACTTTCCATAAATGAGTGCATCAGTGCACGCCTGTGCAAACTCCATGTGGAAATCTTTTAAAATGCCAGACTCAGTTAAGACTTTATATTTGTTCAACCTCTACTTACACCAGCACCTTTACCACACTGGTAATGCTGATTCCCTTTTGAGGATGCAATACTTTGTGTCTGTGCTCCATTTGAGATTGTGCGTGTCTCAGGCAGCATTCTTATGGGCAGTAAAGTAGTTCTTGGATCGAGAAAGTAAAAGGTTTTCTCCCCCTTGTGGCCAACGTCTGTCCCTGCAGTCTGTAGAGGGGCTTCTTCTCCCTGAGAGATGAGCGCTGTCACAGGAGTGTCATCTGCTTAATCAGTCATGTGACAGGCCTCACTGGCAGAGCTCATATCACTGGTGTCCAGTGCACAAAGCAAGGCAGATAGAGCGCACCCTAGTGGTGTCCCTGTGTTCCTGCAGACACTGCTGGGGTCATGTCCTTTAAATCCACAGTGACAACTTGGGGGTAAACAGCCATTGTACACCTGGCTAAACTGTATTAAAGACCTCTCATCAGTGTTAAAACATGATCATTCTCTCTGTCTCATGATCATTCTCTCTCTCTCTCTCTCTCTCTCTCTCAGGCAGGGAGGATGTGAGGCTGGTGAATGGTGGCAGCCCCTGTGCTGGGAGAGTGGAGGTTTACCATCGGGGAGAGTGGGGGACAGTGTGTGGTGATTGGTGGGACATGAGTGATGCTGGGGTGGTGTGCAGACAGCTGGGCTGTGGAGATGCTGTAGATGCACTAAGAGAGGGTCACTTTGGACCACGGTCTGGGAGAATATGGATGGGTGCTGTGTACTGCAGTGGATCAGAATCCTCACTGAAGCAGTGTGGGTCAGCAGGATGGGGTAAACATAACTGTGATCATGGAAAGGACGCTGGAGTGATCTGCTCAGGTAGGACTCCCAGCACAGTGATGGGGACATTGGGGGAAATTGACGAGAGGGTGGATTGCCCACTACTGGCCCACCAACAACACTTCCAGCAGCAACTTAGGTTTCCCAGGAGGTCTCCCATCCAAGTACTGACCAAGCCCACACCTGCTTAGCTTCAGCAGGAGCAGGGTGCATCATGGGATGGCAATACCATGATGGCTTGGCTCATCTCACACTGCTGTACTCCATGTATAATAGCTGTGCAGGCCTGTGTTCACACAGCTGTGCTGAATGTTGTTTCTGGAATAAGGTGCCGGTCATTCTGATGATTCTTTTTATTCTCTGTTTCACTGCAGCCCATCGAAAGGTCAGGCTGGTGGGCGGGACTGACCTGTGCTCTGGGAGAGTAGAGGTGCATCATGGGACTTCCTGGGGCATGGTGTGTGATGCTGACTTTGACCAGCAGGACGCAGAGGTTGTGTGCAGGGAGCTGGGCTGTGGGGCTCCTAAAGAGCTGCGCGGGGCAGCTGCATTCGGCCAGGGCGAGGGCCAGGTGTGGGCAGAGGAGATTCAGTGTAGAGGCAACGAATCTCAGATTTACTTCTGCCCCACAGCACCCTCACAGAACCAACCCTGCTCCCATGGAAATGATGTGGGCCTGATGTGTTCTGGTAAGAGTCTTCTGTGCACTATGAGAGTTTCTGTGGTGCTGGGTGAATATAGCCCCTTAATAAAACATACAGTACCAATCAAAAGTTTGGACACACCTTGCCCTTTTCTGCTTTTTCTCATTGATGACAGAGGAAATAAGACATCACACAATTCACTTGTGAAGTCCCTTACCTCAGACCCTTGATGACTAAAAGGCACGAAGTGGCAGAACGGAGGGCTCTTGCTGGTGTATAGGTCTTGATAAGGGATTGAATATATACAGGGGCTGATCCCTTAACTGGCGGCACGGATGGTGCAGTGGGTAGCACTGCCGCCTCAGAGCAAGGAGGTCCTGGGTTCGAATCCCCGTCGGCCGGGGCCTCTCTGTGCGGAGTTTGCATGTTCTCCCTGTGTCTGCGTGGGTTTCCTCCCGGTACTCTGGTTTCCTCCCACAGTCCAAAGACATGCAGGTTAGGCTGATTGGAGAGTCTAAATTGCCCATAGGTGTGAGTGTGTGAGTGAATGGTGTGTGTGCCCTGAGATAGACTGGCGACCTGTCCAGGGTGTGTTCCTGCCTTTCGCCCAATGTATGCTGGAATAGGCTCCAGCCCCCCTGCGACCCTGTTCAGGATAAGCGGGTTAAGGTAATGGATGGATGGATGGATGATCCCTTAACTGCCTGGTATGCGAGCACCAAGGTTTTACATTTGATGCGAGCCATAACAGGCAGCCAGTGGAGGTTGCTGAGCAGGGGGGTGACATGTGAATGTCTGGGAACACTGAATACCAGACGGGCTGCAGCATTCTGGATCAGTTGTAGGGGTCTGATGGCAGATGCTGGAATGCCAGCCAGCAGAGAATTGCAATAGTCCAGGCAGGAAAGGACCATTGTTTGGACAAGGAGCTGAGTGGAGTAGGTGGTGAGAAAGGGTTGGATTCTCCGTACAGGAAGAACCTGCATGCCCAGGGCACCGTAGCGATGTTCTCGGAGAAGGACAGCCTGTTGTCCATCACCCCTCCAAGGTTTCTTGCACTAGGGGATGAGGTCACTGTGGTATCCCCTTGTGAGATGGAGAAATTGGAGAAGGGAGAGGTTAGAGAAGGGATGAAGATTACCTCTGTTTTACCTGGGTTGAGCTTTAGATGGTGGTTGCCCATCCAGCTCTGGATGTCTCTCAGGCAGGCGGAGATACGGGTAGAGACCTGTGTGTCTGATGGGCGGAAGGAGAGAAAGAGTTGGGTGTCATCGGCATAACAATGATATGAATTGCCATGAGCAGAGATAACAGGGCCAAGGGATCTTGTGTATCGTGTGTAGGAGTTAGCACTGTGACACGCCCCTGCGCTAGGAGTTAGCACTGTGACACGCCCCTGCGCTAGGAGTTAGCACTGTGACATGCCCCTGCGCTAGGAGTTAGCACTGTGACACGCCCCTGCGCTAGGAGTTAGCACTGTGACACGCCCCTGCACTAGGAGTTAGCACTGTGACACGCCCCTGCGCTAGGAGTTAGCACTGTGACACGCCCCTGCGCTAGGAGTTAGCACTGTGACACGCCCCTGCGCTAGGAGTTAGCGCTGTGACACACCCCTGCACTAGGAGTTAGCCCTGTGACACGCCCCTGCGCTAGGAGTTAGCACTGTGACACGCCCCAGGGCTAGGAGTTAGCGCTGTGACACACCCCTGCGCTAGGAGTTAGCGCTGTGACACACCCCTGCACTAGGAGTTAGCACTGTGACACGCCCCTGCACTAGGAGTTAGCACTGTGACACGCCCCTGCGCTAGGAGTTAGCGCTGTGACACGCCCCTGCGCTAGGAGTTAGCATTGTGACACGCCCCTGCGCTAGGAGTTAGCACTGTGACACACCCCTGCTCTAGGAGTTTGCACTGTGACACGCCCCTGCGCTAGGAGTTAGCACTGTGACACACCCCTGCGCTAGGAGTTAGCACTGTGACACGCCCCTGCGCTAGGAGTTAGCGCTGTTACACGGCCCTGCGCTAGGAGTTAACATTGTGACACGCCCCTGCGCTAGGAGTTAGCACTGTGACACGCCCCTGCACTAGGAGTTAGCACTGTGACACGCCCCTGCACTAGGAGTTAACATTGTGACACGCCCCTGCGCTAGGAGTTAGCACTGTGACACACCCCTGCACTAGGAGTTAGCGCTGTGACACGCCCCTGCACTAGGAGTTAGCACTGTGACACAGTCTGTCCGTCTTCACAGTCCCGCCCCCACCTGGAGCCTGAGGGGGAGAAGTGTGACATCAGAGCAGCGACTCCATCACTGCAGGTGAGTGTCAGCCACGCCCACATGTTCACAGTGCATTACAGTACACTGCACTTACTATAGCAGATTAATTACAGTACACTTACTGTAGCAGATACATTACAGTACACTTACTGTAGCAGATTAATTACAGTACACTGCACTCACTTACTGTAGCAGATGAATTACAGTACACTTACTGTAGCAGATGCATTACAGTACACTTTCTGTAGCAGATTAATTACAGGACACTGCACTTACTATAGCAGATTAATTACAGTACACTGCACTTACTATAGCAGATTAATTACAGTACACTTACTGTAGCAGATACATTACAGTACACTGCACTCACTTACTGTAGCAGATGAATTACAGTACACTTACTGTAGCAGATTAATTACAGTATACTTACTGTAGCAGATTAATTACAGGACACTTACTGTAGCAGATGCATTACAGTACACTTTCTGTAGCAGATGCTTATACCCAGTGACGTTCAACACAAGAGCAATGTATAGCAACAAGTGTTCCTCATCTCTCTCTCCACAGGCAGACTGGTGTTTGATCTGTGTGCTGCTCATTAAATGGGATGTCCTGTCTCTGTTCACTCTCAATCTCCCACTTCCCTTCCATCTATCCTAAAAAAGTATTATATTTTAAATATTTTAATTGAACATATATCTTTCAATATAAACTTCAATATAAACCCGACAGCATTTTTGCTAATTATATTTTTATAAAATACTGTCTCCCAAAGGCTGTATAATTCACTATATTGAATCCAAATATCTACAAGTATTGAGTATAAAAAGGTGCTGAAAATATACATTTTTGTTCATTAAAATATGTTGGGGGGGGGTTTGCCCTCTTGGAAACAAATCCTGTTGGTAGCCTCCAGTGTCAGGGTTACTGTTAGTTGTAAGTATAAACGTAATCTGGGTAATATTTTGGGTGTATTTTTGTCCGGAGAAAAATAAAGGAGTAGCTAGTTGGCTAGCTACGTATTACAAGGACTCATATTTTTGTTTGTATGCGTGTGTGTGTGTGTGAGTGCATGTGTATGAGTGTGTGTGTGTGTGTGTGTGTGTGTGTGTGTATGTGTGTGAACCCCCTCTCCCTGGTGCGTTGATTCCCATGTGGCCTGGGGTTATTCGGTGGGTGGGGCCACCACACGAGCAGGGGGGTGATGGAGACGGGAGGGGGGGTCAGAGCGGGGTGGCTGCCCTGTCATGAGCGGTTTTAATAATTAAAGACGCTGCTTACCTTATCCCTGTGTCCTGGCTGTTTGTGGTGGGTGGATTCCGGTACCTGTGGTGGGGGGGGGGCAGGGGAGGCTAGTGTGACTCCTGACTTTCCTGAGCACTTTCAGCCCACAGCAAAAACGTCCCGGATTTGAATCCAAACTGACCCTTTCTGTGTGGAGTTTGCATGTTCTCCCCATGTCTGCGTGGGTTTCTTCCGGCTTCCTCCCACATCCAAAGATATGCTGTCAACCGATCCCATACAAATAACGGTGTCCTGTGCTGCCGGATCTGTTCTGTGTGTACCCGCTGGGGGTGCCTGCTCCTGGTCTTCTCCGTCCATGCCAGGAGGTCTTCCAGAACAGAGCCACACTGCTGAACGACTGTGTTGCCTTCTCAGATTGTTATAAAGATTCTTACTTTGACTATAATGGTCCTGACTGAAGCGAGGTTGAAAAAGGAACAGAGTCTTAATGATGAAGTGGAGGATATTAACGGCTAGTGCGAGAGATTGTGGTCTGTGATTTTCCTGCAGAAACAAAGGTCTGGTCTGGTAAAAAGTTTTTCATCCACCAGACACTGTGGCTGGTTAAACAAAAACAAAAAGTAAAATAATAAAAACATTTCCAGAATGGAAGACTTGTGATTAATGGGATCTGTGAATTTGCACAACACCAAAGACACACTGCTGAGGGGTCAGTAGTACCAACACTAGATTCTGCACTGCTGAGGGGTCAGTCGTACCAACACTAGATTCTGCACTGCTGAGGGGTCAGTAGTACCAACACTAGATTCTGCACTGCTGAGGGGTCAGTAGTACCAACACTAGATTCTGCACTGCTGAGGGGTCAGTAGTACCAACACTAGATTCTGCACTGCTGAGGGGTCAGTAGTACCAACACTAGATTCTGCACTGCTGAGGGGTCAGTAGTACCAACACTAGATTCTGCACTGCTGTATGCAGATTGGCTGTTTGTTCGCTTTTTCTGCCACTGATTAAACAATGGTGAGCCAGTGTGGGAGCCCTTTTCACTAACCCTTTTCATATATCATCATCATAATAATAATAATAATAATACATGTCTCCTCTTGTATCTTTTGGCCACATGCTTTTCAGATAGGCCTACAGTAAACAAGCACCCAGAACACTTTTTTGAAAGGCAAATACAGGCAGACAAGCAAGGTACTGGGCAGACGTGAACACAGACACAGGTTGGCAGGATTGAAAATTAAGCACACCCTATATTTTTCATTTTGAATACTCTCCAGTATCATAGCTACTGAATCTAAACTATTAATAACCTTTTATTCCATGGAAATTACCTTCCAGACCGCTAGGAACCTACCTTCCTGCTCGTGATCAATACATTCTGCGTTTCCTTTGTGGATTTTACACTAAACAACTTCATCACCTGTCGTGTCTCTTATTATACACTTCAGGTTGATTAGATTTTGAAAAGATAACAATATCTAGCATCTAGTTATAATAAAGGTTTTGATTTGGTTTGTGTACTGTGTCAAGAAATGTGCTTTAACAAGCGCTATCCAGTCCTCGTCGACAGAGATAGCCACTACTAGCTAACCACATAGCTAACGTTGGTCTGCGCTAATATGCACCGTTAACGTGAGTCACATATAGGGACATATTGTGAACGATAACAAACATTATTCTAAATTGAGTGATGTATTTTCAGTATTCAGTTTGAATCCTATGAAGTTTACGTTTGGAATAACGTTATTGGTGCAATTAATCGGTTTAACATTTCTGTTAACAAGTAAATTGGAAGACTAATCAAATACGTAGCACACATTGAACAGTTCACAAAATGGCGGACGCCACGCGAGTTGGTTAATAGTAAGAGCGGCTGCTGAACAGTGAGTTCATATACAAGTTATACCGAGTTCATGACAGTGTTATTAAAAAAATACTATGTGTTGCGTGTTGAAATGAGATCTCAACAACCAAAATAAGAGTGTTGATAATCAGTAGGATCAGTAATTAATTTATTAAGAGTATGTCGCAGTTTGAAGCAATCTCAAGGGTCTAAACTAGTGCATTAATCACACTGAAGAGTAATTCATTTAAATGCTCTATTGTTGCCCTGTGTGTGTATGATTTATGGTTATTGTTACGTGAAACTTAACTGTAACTTAAAAGGAGGGAGTTAAGCACATTCATTATATTATACTGAACTGTGTCACTACATAAAATGGGAAAAGAAAAGTTTATTAATATGTCTTACCGTGACTACTGATTAAAGGTGAAAAAGACATTGTCATTTTTAAAGTTTTGTTATCCTATGGAAATGTCCATGTACATTGGTTAAAATAAGTTTACAGCTTATGGAAGTGAATGAAGGCATGGATTACGTCTCGTTGTTAATCATTATGTATTTGGTTATTTACTTACCTGAAGTGGTACGAGTGTCATGTTTTGATACCACTTGTGTGTATAACTGATATATAAAGGATTTAAAAATAAATAAATCTACCGTTGAAACACTAAACAACTTCATCACCTGTCGTGTCTCTTATTACACACTACAGGTTATCTGACCTCTGACCCCTAGTGGAGGGCGGGTGTTATGTTCCCTGCTAGGGACAGGAAACTATAACAAATTACTAAATAAAGCAAGGGCAAGAAAACGGCAGACAACGGAGGATAACTTTAAACCAATAATCAATTTATTATAATTACAAAAAAACATAAGTATTCAAAACGAAAGATCAAAAGAAGCCAGAAGGCCGCAACGAAGCCACCCAATTTTCCAGGCCTGGCTCCGAGCCTCTCACTCTGAGAGAGGCAGGAGAACGTGGGCGAGCGCGAAGCGTGGCGTGTCAGCTGCGACGCAGCCACGAACCAGAAACGAAGTTCTCCCCCCAAAGTGAGCCAACCACCTGGAGTGACGCAAGCCGGCACCTTTTATAGGGCCGGCCCCCCCAATCAGGCTCAAACAGCAATTAAGCCTCCTGCTGGACTGTCTGAAAACACAGAAAGACAAAATGACAGCACAGCAAGAATACATAATTGCTTAGGGATGTAACACCCCCATCACCAAAAATCAACATATAATGTTGATCACAAATCAACACTAAAATCCTCTTATTGATAAGAGCGAGATAATGTGTCCGCCAGAATGTTATTACACCCCTTCTTGTAACGGATCTCCAGGTTGAAGCCTTGCAGGTATAGTGACCAACGCATAATGCGCTGATTAGCATTCTTCATCCTGGAGAAAAACACAAGGGGGTTATGGTCGGTGTACACACATACAGGTGCTGCGGTGGAACCAATATACACTTCAAAATGTTGCAGAGCTAACAGGGCTAGTGCTTCCTTTTCGATGGTACTATAGTTCAACTGATGTTTTAAGAACTTTTTCGAAAAGTAACAGATGGGGTGATCAAGTCCATCTGGACCCTCCTGAAGAAGGACAGCACCAGCGCCAGTTGCGCTTGCATCAACCTCAAGCTTAAAAGGCAGGTCGAAGTTCGGCGCCGCAAGCACCGGAGAACTGCAGAGCAACGCCTTGGCGTTTTGAAACGCAGCCTCACAATCACCAGACCACACAAAATCACAAGAATTACGAAGTAAATTTGTAAGGGGCAACACAACATCAGAGAAGTTCCGGCAGAAACTACGATAGTAGCCAGCCATCCCCAAAAACCGGCGTAGCTCACGCTTGGTTTTTGGAGTCGGGAACTCAACGATGGCAAGAATCTTGGCCTCCACAGGCCGAACCTCACCTTGACCAACCTGTTTACCCAGGTAGGTAACAGTGGCTTTACCAAATTCACATTTGGCCAAGTTCAAGGTTAAGGAGGCATCACAGAGCCGATGGAACACGGTGTTGAGTAATTCAAGGTGATTAGACCAAGATGACGAGTGAAGAACGATGTCGTCTAAGTACACCTCACAATTCTGTATGCCAGCTAAAACTTTGCACATCAGACGTTGGAAGCTGGCCGGTGCATTGCGCAGCCCAAACGCCATGACTGAATACTGCATAAAGCAGTCGGGAGTAACAAATGCTGAGATTTCAGCTGCATGAGGTGTCAGCGGGACCTGCCAGTAGCCCTTCAACAAGTCGAGCTTACTGACAAACCGCGCTGAACCGACTCTGTCCACACAGTCTTCCATGCGTGGAAGTGGAAAAGAGTCTGGTTTAGTCACAGCATTCACCTTCCTGTAATCTGTGCAGAAACGAACTGTTCCATCAGGCTTCGGAACCAAAATACACGGGGAGCTCCAAGCACTGGAACTCTGTTCAGCTAACCCGTGATCCACAAGATACTGCACTTCAGAACTCATAATTGCTCTCTTTGTGGGATTCAGACGATACGCATGTTGTTTAATGGGCGGATGGTCACCCACATTGATGTCGTGACTAAGGACATTAGTCCGCGAGGGAACATCTGAGAACAAACCAGGACAGGATTCTATCAACCTCTGGACATCCTTAGCACAAGAATCTGACAAGTGAGAGAGAAAATGAGGCAATTCTTCCAAAATCCCTGAATTCGGAAGGCGGGGACACGAAACAGGCACATCACGGAAACTCAGGCCATCCTCCTCTGGGGAATAGGAGGAGACCACAGGAGCTGCAGAAGCAACAGGCACAGGACACACACTCTCAGTCTTAGGTTCAGGCTCCCTGGAAACATACGACTTTAACATGTTGATGTGACACACTCGGGTTTTACGCCGCCTGTCTGGCGTACGAAGGACATAGTCGGTGTCACTGATCTTAGACTCAATTTCATAAGGTCCCAAAAACTTTGCCTGTAGGGCAGACCCAAGCACAGGCAACAGCACTAAAACTCTGTCACCGGCCTGGAAATGACGGTGAACAGACTTGTGGTCATATCGAGTCTTCATCTTCAACTGGGTTGAAGACAAAGCTTCCTGAGCGCAAGCACAGGCCTTGCGCAGGCGCTCACGGAACGCACAGACATAATCTAACACATTGTGTTGCTGGTCAGTGGTCTCTGTGTCCCACCGCTCACGCAACAACTTCAGCGGACCACGGACTGAATGGCCAAAGATCAGGTCAGCTGGACTGAACCCCAGTGACTCCTGAGTCGTCTCACGCACTGCAAACAAAAGCAGTGGGAGGCCCTCATCCCACTTCTCGAACGGAACAGTGCTTGATGGACAGCTGCTGTAACACCTGTTTAAACAAGCGAGACAGGAAGTTGGATCCCTGATCAGTTTGTATGACCTTAGGCAGTCCGAAAGTCGAGAAGAAACGAACTAGCGCCTTTACTACTGGCTTTGCCTTTATTGAGCGCAGCGGAACAGCTTCTGGGTAGCGTGTAGCGGCACACATAATTGTCAACAGGAACCTATGCCCAGATTTTGTTTTTGGCAAAGGTCCTACACAATCCAAAATGATACGTTCAAATGGTTCTCCCATAACCGGAATTGGACAAAGTGGAGCAGGTGGAATAACTTGGTTAGGTTTCCCTGCCATTTGGCAGCGATGGCACGAACGGCAGTGTTTTGCCACATCAGATTTGAGGCCAGGCCAAAAGAAATAACGTAGGATACGATGGTAACATTTCTTAACGCCTAGATGACCAGCAAAGTCATGATCATGCCCCAACATCAAAACATGTAGCCTAAATTTAGCAGGGACCACCAGTTGACAAGCTGTATTCCAACCCAAGTCTTGACTCTGAGATGGAGTCCACTTTCGCATCAACAAGCCATTCTCCCAGTAATATGCCACGGATTTATTCACTACATCTCCCTTCCCAGCAGCAGAAGCACGGCACTTGGCTAAAGACGGATCTTTTTTCTGTTCACGAATTATCAAGTCTCTGTCAATAGGCAACGACAGGGCAGAGGTTGAAATTTCAGCACCACGGTGCGTGGACAGCGACCGGGCCGAATTCGGAACTTCAGCACCACCGGACGTAGACAGTAACCGATGTGCTGAAGATCTGGGACGAGAAGGCGTGAATGGATTCTCCAGTGACATAAACGTATTCGACAAGTCGGTGTTAGACTTGCGGGCTTGAGCTCTAGTTACTACACACACTGGAAAGGCTCCAGCCAAACTAGAGTCCACATCAGTGTGTGTCAAAGGCTTTGAGACAACTTCAGGAAGAGGAAGAACTTTTCCGCCAGCTATATCGTTCCCAATTAGAAGGCTGAACCCTTCCATGGGCAGCTGCGGACGAACAGCCACTTTAAAACACCCAGAAACGAAATCACTCTTAAGATACACCGAGTGCAAAGGAACTTTTAAATGTCCTAGTTCAATGACTTGAACGAGTACATCCGAACCACAATATGTTTCCTCTGAAAATGGCAAAGCAGAAGAAAGAATAAAACTCTGAACCGAACCTGTGTCTCGTAACATTTTAACATGAATGTTGTCTTCCTCACGCCCTGTGAGTGAGACCATTCCTTCAAAACTGAACGGTTCATAACCTTGATCTATTTCACTATGCGAGTGAACGCAGTTGCTCACGCAACCAGAACCTTTTGCACCTTTTTGTTTCAAAGCCGCGTTCTTCTTTTTTAAAGCAGGACATACAGAAATGAGATGGCCAATTTCGTGGCAATAGTAGCATTCACGAGACTCACTATTAGATGACGGAGGCGGAGGCTTATCGGACTTTGCATTCCGGTAAGTCTGCCGCGAAGCAGAAGGATGAGTAGTCTCACGACGAGGAAAAGAGGACAAAGAAAAGGTGTTTTTGTGAGTAAGCACAAACTCATCAGCACATACAGCAGCGTGGGCCAGTGTTGTTACTTTTTTGTCGTTTAAATACATCGCTACTGTGTCTGGCACGCAATTTTTAAACTCCTCTAGCAAAATCATCTCTCGAAATTGCTCTCTGGTTTGCGCACGTTGTGAATTACACCACCTATCGAATGCATTTTCCTTTTCCCTCGCGAACTCTACAAACGTGAGTTTGTCAGTTTTTCTAAGACTTCTAAACTTTTGTCTGTAGGCTTCAGGCACCAACTCGTATGCATGCAATATCGCTGTTTTCACAGAATTATAATCTAAACTTTGCTGAAGACTAAGGGCCGAATAAACAGCTTGTGCTTTGCCACCCAGCACAGTCTGCAGAAGCAAAGTCCAGACCTCAACTGGCCATTGCAGCGTAACCGCAACCCTCTCGAAATGAGTGAAATATACTTCAATCTCACGTTCATTAAAAGGTGGAACCATACGAATGTTACGGCTAACATCAAAAGGCTGGCCTGGTTGCAGTGGCACAGGCAGAACAGGATCAAGCGAAACATCATTGTCACCCAACGGAGCATTTATATTTAACGCTCCTGGTAGAACATTCAGCGGAGGCGCGGTGACAGAATCGCCACCCAAAGCAGATGAAACAAACGGACCCACAAAGGCACTCGAAGGAGCAGAAGAAGCACGCACAGGAGAGCGAACAAGAGAAACAGGAGGCCGCAAGTCTTGCGAAGGATGAGCTGAAGGAACTGGTGGAGTGATGGTGAGTCTCTTTTCAGCCAATTCGAATTCAAGCTTGCGTAATGCGAAATTACGCTCTTCACACTCACGAAGATGCTCTCTCTGCCTCTCTTTTTCCTGCGCATCGAGCTCGAGTTCTCTTAAGTCAAGCTGAACCTCTAATTTCTTGAGTTCAATTTCTTTATCGATTTCTTTTTCCTTGACTAGTCGATTTTCTCGCTCAGCACTTAGTTTAGCTGCCTCAAACTGTAATTTACGCTCCTCTAAAGTATATTCCCGAAGCTTTAGTTCCTGCTCAGAAATATTGCTGGCAGCTGACAAAGCTGAAACAGGTGGAGAACTTGGAACTTCCTCTCTAACGGAGAAAATGTCTTTAGCTATCAGAACGTCAAATACTGCCTTCAACAGTGTTTCCTTAAGCTTTTTATCATCTGATGTAAGGCTAATTGAGTACTGTTCTGCAATTTGGACTAACTGGTCCTTAGTGCAACTTTGCAACAGAACGTCGGAAGGACTCTGAATAAACTGCTCTACCACTGCCATTTTAACTAATAGGCTACTATAACACAAGCTACATTAAATCAAAGGGATACAAACGAAATGCAGAGGGAAATTTTCAGAAATAACCCACAAAAGATGGGTTTTACACATTTACCGCCGACGCCACGAAAACAACGTCCTTCGTCTAGCCGACAAAAACCCCTACAAATAAATCCAAAGTCTGCCGATGCTCAGTCCAAAAAGAAAAACACAAATAACTTGGCCAAACGAAAAAACAGTGCCATCGTTCAAAAACACAAAAACTGGAATGAACAGCGCCGTAACCTTAACCCAGACTGGGTGAAACCCTGGACCCTACTTACCTACCCCAAAAATTAAACTAAGCCTCAAATATCTTCAAAGCGTACCAATTGAAGACTCACAAGGAATCTCCCCCCGGGTTTGCTTTCAAATAAACCCACTACCAAACCAAAGAAATAATCAAAAGGCTAACTTACCAGCGTTTCTCAGTTACAATGCGCTTCAATCCAGATTCAGAAAGGCGAAGAAAAAAACGGACGGATGAGCACACTTAAATACGAAAATGGCCAAATTATTCAAAAAAGCGGATGAGCCAAAAGTTGGTAAAAAAAAACAATCGGGTTCAAAAAAAAAAAAACGGACGAGCCCCCATTTTGTTATGTTCCCTGCTAGGGACAGGAAACTATAACAAATTACTAAATAAAGCAAGGGCAAGAAAACGGCAGACAACGGAGGATAACTTTAAACCAATAATCAATTTATTATAATTACAAAAAAACATAAGTATTCAAAACGAAAGATCAAAAGAAGCCAGAAGGCCGCAACGAAGCCACCCAATTTTCCAGGCCTGGCTCCGAGCCTCTCACTCTGAGAGAGGCAGGAGAACGTGGGCGAGCGCGAAGCGTGGCGTGTCAGCTGCGACGCAGCCACGAACCAGAAACGAAGTTCTCCCCCCAAAGTGAGCCAACCACCTGGAGTGACGCAAGCCGGCACCTTTTATAGGGCCGGCCCCCCCAATCAGGCTCAAACAGCAATTAAGCCTCCTGCTGGACTGTCTGAAAACACAGAAAGACAAAATGACAGCACAGCAAGAATACATAATTGCTTAGGGATGTAACAGCGGGTAACAAGTGCATCATTGCAATGACTGAGTGTTACCTCATATATTCGTCTGCGTTGTGTCTGAATGAAAGGCAGGAGACGTGGGATCAGTTTGTCAGTTTATTAGCCTGGCGCAAAAGACAATACGTTGGATTCCGTAGCAAGGCGGCATGGATCAACACAGCATGCGTGGCTCTAATCCTTTTGAACTGGGCTCGCTATTTTTATAAGTTCAACAAAAATACAGCAAGAATATCCAAATGAAATACATAACATGTACCTGGCGCAAAAGACAATACGTTGGATTCCGTAGCAAGGCGGCATGGATCAACACAGCATGCTAATATGAAAAGGAGATGAAATATTAGCTATTCACACGTGTTGTTATAAACTTCGATACAAAATAGCTCTCAATGTGCAAAAGTGTAACACAAAATACACTGTTTACATAAGGGACGCATGTAGAACACATTTTAGTAGTTAGTGTTAACTTAGAACGTTCAGTTGTAGAATTGTAAAATAATATTCCAGGAGCGCTTTTTAACACAACTTACCGTGGCTCTAATCCTTTTGAACTGGGACGAGAGCCACGCAGTTCTCCTGTTTATCCCCTAGGGGCCAGTATTCTCCCAACAGTGTTATATGTCTAGATAGTAGAATAGAAAATTATACAGAAAGATTGCAAGTGGAAGAAACCAAATCATCACTGTTACATGAGCACAGATGTTACAGGAACTTGACTTTGGCATTCATAAATTCTTTGGTAACATCCTCAGTGATGGTTATGTCCCTTACATTGGGTCAGCATCTGTGGGGAAAGTCACACACCCTCAGTGCAGCAGCATCTGTGGGGAAAGTCACACACCCTCAGTGCAGCAGCATCTGTGGGGAAAGTCACAAACCCTCAGTGCAGCAGCATCTGTGGGGAGAGTCACACACCCTCAGTGCAGCAGCATCTGTGGGGAAAGTCACACACCCTCAGTGCAGCAGCATATGTGGGAAAAGTCACACACCCTCAGTGCAGCAGCATCTGTGGGGAAAGTCACACACCCTCAGTGCAGCAGCATCTGTGGGGAAAGTCACACACCCTCAGTGCAGCAGCATATGTGGGAAAAGTTACACACCCTCAGTGCAGCTGTCCCAGATTGAGGTCCTCTGGCTCTGGCCACTGGCCCTTCCATCAGGCCCACTGGTTCCTGGATGTACAGATATGTGGTGAATCATGAACTTGTTTACCAACTTAAGTGCAGCTGACACCAGATATGATTTCCACAGGGAGGGAGTAATGCTCCCCCTTCCAGCAGATTCAGACACTTCACATTCACTCATGGTTGTCTTAAAGATAAAAACATTATTTCTGAGGAAAAACATTGTTCTTTGTTATATATATGGACTGCTTTCAGTTTAATTTTGACACATTTTTTAAAGGAAATGTATTGAGCTTGTGCCTCCTACAAAATCCTCCAGAATTCAGTGTTGTTTGGCTGTAGAGGAACCACTATGGGTTCTTCCAGAGCTCTCCATTCATCACACACGCTGCCATTACACTCTCGAACCACAGGAGGGAGACAGAGTGCTATCATTGCCCATTGTAAAAGCACTACAGTATAATAAGAGAGAGGAAACTAGAGTCTGGTGTTGAACTCAGACCTGGCCAGTGCTGACTGTTTGAAGCAGCCGCACAAGGGAGCGCAGAATTGGCCACAGAACCGATCAGTGGGAGGGTTTCCCCCGTCTTATCACACAAGAGCCTTTCTTCTGCTCACCTGCAGTCTGTCTGCTGTCTGCCTGTATTAGTACATTACCTTTCACTCCACCCTCCTTCACTCCAGCGGTACAATGTGGAGCAACGGAATGCGACGAAAGGGTGAACGACATCAGGACAAGCTTTTCGAAAATAGCCCTGTCATAATTGTTATTTTTTTCCAAGCCCTCACATATTCCCATAGCCAATTAGAGACCGTACACGTTGTCAGCCTATTTAAAACTACAAAATCGCTTGTAAGTTTCAAGCACAGGTTGCATGGTAGGAAACCTGTAAAGACACGAACCTGATATTGCGGTTCGCCTCGAGACACTAATTAATATGTAACCAGCATCATTGGATCGAAGTAAAAACAAACAAACACAACTATTTACTGTATCGTACCGAATCCCAAATGTGTCCGATCTGAACACCGTGTACTGTAACAGTTTATGTTCTTGGCTACTGTCAGTTGCATATTGCATGCGCTAATTCAGAAACGTATGATTGATCATTGAAACGTAGCCAAGCCTACATAGCACTTCATAGGCTATGTGAGTTACCATTTCTCAGTGTTCAGTGTTCACATTGAAAAACTATTATTTCCCACTGTAACATCTGTAACAAATTTATTGGAAATAAAAGTCATTTGGAAATGGTTTGTTGAATAAATGAATCCATGCATGTTTATGTAGGCAACTGAAATACGGGGTGGTGATGGTTATGTCCCTTACATTGGGTCAGCATCTGTGGGGAAAGTCACACACCCTCAGTGCAGCAGCATCTGTGGGGAAAGTCACACACCCTCAGTGCAGCAGCATCTGTGGGGAAAGTCACACACCCTCAGTGCAGCAGCATCTGTGGGGAAAGTCACACACCCTCAGTGCAGCAGCATCTGTGGGGAAAGTCACACACCCTCAGTGTAGCAGCATCTGTGGGGAAAGTCACACACCCTCAGTGCAGCAGCATCTGTGGGGAAAATCACACACCCTCAGTGCAGCAGCATATGTGGGAAAATCACACACCCTCAGTGCAGCAGCATCTGTGGGGAAAGTCACACACCCTCAGTGCAGCAGCATCTGTGGGGAAAATCACACACCCTCAGTGCAGCAGCATATGTGGGGAAAATCACACACCCTCAGTGCAGCAGCATATGTGGGGAAAGTCACACACCCTCAGTGCAGCTGTCCCAGATTGAGGTCCTCTGGCTCTGGCCACTGGCCCTTCCATCAGGCCCACTGGTTCCTGGATGTACAGATATGTGGTGAATCACAAACTTGTTTACCAACTTAAGTGCAGCTGACACCAGATATGATTTGCACTTGGCTACTGTCAGTTGCATATCGCATGCGCTAATTCAGAAACGTATGATTGATCATTGAAACATAGCCAAGCCTATATAGCACTTCATAGGCTATGTGAGTTACCATTTCTCAGTGTTCAGTGTTCACATTGAAAAACTATTATTTACATTTACATTTTTTACATTTTAGTCATTTGGCAGACGCTTTTAATCCAAAGCGACTTACAAGTGCATAGGTTCTACCACAAGTCAAAGCATCACATCCAGAACTAGAAAAATACACCTGGACTGCTGTTCTAAACATATAGTCGTCGTCATAAGTGCAATTTTTTTTTTTTTTTTTTTTTTGGGGGGGGGGGGTTAGACAGGGATAGGGGTATCAGAAGGGGGGGCGGGGTAAATCAGGAGGGGGGACTAAGGTAGAGTTTGAAGAGGTGTGTTTTGAGTCTGCGTCGAAATAGGGGGAGGGATTCTGCTGTCCTGACAGTGGTAGGCAAGTCATTCCACCACTGAGGAACCAGAACGGAAAACAGGCGTGAACGTGCAGCTCGACCGCCAGGTGCCCGTAGAGAGGGAATCGTAAGGCGACCAGAGTTGGCAGACCGGAGTGGTCTAGCTGGGGAGTAGGGAGTGATCAGGGATTGTATGTAATGTGGGGCAGTCCCCTTAGCAGCCTGAAATGCCAACACTAGGGTCTTGAATCGGATGCGTGCGGCAATAGGAAGCCAGTGGAGGCCAATGAGAAGCGGGGTGACATGAGCCGACCTGGGCTGACTGGTGATCAAGCGGGCTGCAGCATTCTGGACCAGCTGGAGGGGCTTGATGGCGCACGCTGGGAGACCGGCTAGGAGGGAGTTGCAGTAATCCAGGCGGGAAATGACGAGCGCCTGGACTAGGAGCTGGGTGGCTTTCTCCGTCAGGAGATGACGGATGCGGCGTATATTAAACAGAAAGAACCTGCAGGCTCTGGCAGTGGAGGATACTTGTGGAGCCAGGGAGAGGCAGTTATCAAGAGTCACCCCAAGATTCTTTGCCGTACGGGAGGAGGAAACTACAAAGTCCTCCACAGTCAGTGAGAGGTCGATTGACGGAGAGGACTTAGCAGGGATGTAGAGAAGCTCAGTTTTGGCAAGGTTGAGCTTCAGGTGATGGGAAGTCATCCATGCAGAGATATCAGCCAAGCAGGCAGAGATCTGTGTGGTGATTTGGGTGTCAGGGGGGAAGGAAATGAAGAGTTGGGTGTCATCAGCGTAGGAGTGATAAGAGAAGCCGTGGGAAGAGATAACAGAACCAAGAGACATGGTGTATAGCGAGAAGAGGAGAGGCCCAAGAACCGAGCCCTGCGGGACTCCAGTTCGTAGGGGTTGAGGGTCGGAGAGTGCGCCCCTCCAAGTCACCTGGTAGGAGCGACCAGAGAGGTAGGAGGAAAACCAAGCGAGTGCAGAACCTGTGACACCCATCCCAGACAGCGATGAGAGCAGAATCTCATGGTTGACTGTATCGAAGGCGGCCGACAGGTCGAGGAAGATGAGGACAGAGGAGAGGGATTTTGCTTTAGCAGAGTGGAGTGCCTCAGTGACCGCGAGCAGGGCGGTTTCAGTGGAGTGGCCACTCTTGAAGCCAGACTGGTTGGGGTCATGGAGATTGTTGTGGAGAAGATAAGTGGACAGTTGGGAGCAGATCGCCCGTTCCAGGGTTTTAGCAAGAAAGGGAAGAAGAGAGACAGGCCGGTAGTTGTTCAGGGCAGAGGGATCGAGAGTAGGTTTTTTGAGGAGGGGAGTGACTCTGGCCCTCTTCAGGGAAGAGGGCATGGTGCCGGAAGAGAGGGAGGTGTTGATTAGAGAGGAGAGAAAAGGGAGAATGTCCTCAGATATAGATTGTAGGAGGGGAGAGGGGATGGGGTCAAGAGGACAGGTGGTCGGGCGGTGGGAAGTAAGGAGTTTCAGAGTGTCGGCGTCAGAGAGGGGAGAAAAGGAGGTTAGGGAGTTGGGGAGGGTAGGAGGGTCAGCAGGGGTGGAGGGTTGGGAGAAGGAATTGCGAATAGCATCGACCTTCTTTTCAAAGAAGGAAACAAAGTCATCAGGTGTGAGTGATGAGGGGGGTGGGGGGGGAGGGGGGGCCAGAAGAGAGGAGAAAGTTGAAAACAGTTTGCGGGGATTAGAGGCGGCCGCGTTAATTTTCGAGTGAAAGAAGGAAGATTTAGCTAGAGAGACAGAGGAATGGAAAGATGATAAGAGGGCATGGAAGGAAGCTATATCACTGGGGAGACAGGACCTTTTCCATTTTCTCTCCGCCGCCCGCAGTTCGGTTCGGACAGCTCGTAGAGCATCAGAAAGCCAGGGACTGGAGGGGGAGGCCCGAGCTAGTTTGGTGGTGAGGGGACACAGAGAGTCAAAGGAAGATGAGAGGGAGGACATGAGAGTTGTAGCCGCATCATCGGTAGACAGTCGAGAGAAAGACTCCGCAGATGGTAGGGAGGAGAGGATTGTAGATGAGAGGGTGGAGGAAGACAGGTGGCGTAGGTTCCGTCGACAGGTGACAGTGGATGGTGGGAGAGATGGATGGGTGTTAGAGGAGAGTGGAAGAGAGAAAGAGATGAAGGAGTGGTCAGATATATGGAGTGGTGTTACAGAGAGGTTGGTTGTTGTGCAGCTCCTTGTGAAGATGAGGTCAAGAAGGTTGCCTGCTTTGTGGGTGGGAGGGGAAAGAGTGAGGGTAAGGTCAAAAGAAGAGAGGAGGGAGAGAAAGGTAGACTGGGTGGACTCTGAGTTGAGGTTGAAGTCACCCAGGAGGATCAGGGGGGTGTCATTGACAGGTGAGGAGCTGAGGAGGATGTCCATCTCATCCAAAAAGTTCCCCAGAGGACCCGGGGGGCGATAAACAACAATGATAAACAGTTTGCACGGCAGAGTAACAGAAACCGCATGAAATTCAAAAGAGGAGAAGGAGAGGGATGAGGAGAAGACACTAGATCTCCATGAGGATGAGATTAGGAGACCTGTGCCACCTCCTCTGCCAGAGGATCTGGGTGTGTGGGAAAAAGAGAAGGCAGAGGAAAGGGCAGCCGGGGTGGCCGTGTTCTCTGGTGAGAGCCACGTTTCAGTTAAAGCAAGAAAGTCAAGGTTGAGGTGGGAGGCATAGGCAGATATGAAGTCTGCTTTCTGGACGGCGGACTGGCAGTTCCAGAGGCCACCAGCCACACAGAGATCAATACCAGGGGATCTGGGAGGGAAGATGAGGTTAGAGATATTCTGCCCATGTTGGCGGGAGGCGAACCTCCTACCTGACTGGGACCTGGGGAGAGGAGAGAGGACAGGGATGGGAAGGAAACACATGGAGGGAACTAGGGACGACAAGAGGAATACTACACAGTGGAATGAGGGCAGGCAGCAAAAACAAAATCAAACATCAGGCTCTCTGACAGCCTCGATTGACACCCGCAGATAGACACCCCCGACTTTGTACCCTGCGACTTCGTACGCCGAGGCAAGTAGCCGAGGCTGCCGCACACAGCTGCCGCTGGTGCGCTACACAACTGCTTAAATAACACTGACGCTGAATACAGAAAATGCAACCAACCCACTGCAGAACACTAATGCACACTGAAGTGAGTTCAGGTGTGCCAGTAATTATACCCTGAGCAGGGTGCAAAGTATTGGCTCCTCCTACAACAAAAGCTGTGGCCTGCCAGCCAGTAAAACAATAGCCTAACTTAATAGCCTAGCTTACCTGAGAGAAACAAACACCTAACCCAGTTTCACTGAATCTAAATAAACACCACTTGTAATAGCAAACAAACAAACAAGTACACAACAGAACACTATAATGACAACTAAACTGAATTTAGAATCAGCAAGCAAACAAATAATACTTAACTAATCCAGGAGAAAATGCAACCAACCCACTGCAGAACACTAATGCACACTGAAGATTTCCCACTGTAACATCTGTAACAAATTTATTGGAAATAAAAGTCATTTGGAAACGGTTTGTTGAATAAATGAATCCATGCATGTTTATGTAGGCAACTGAAATACGGGGTGGAGGAGGGTGGTAGTGGAGTTGAGCATTATTTACAGAAGCATTATTTCGGAAAGGCTGACGTATAAATGATCAACTTCTGTTATTCATTCACACACATATCTTTTCCTAGCCTATCCCGATGGGTGAAGCTACGGGCAAGAAAAGGAGAAAATGAAAAAGAAAATGTTTCAATATCAAGTAATTTCATACACAATTCCTATGTTACATAGCGAAGAGTATTGAGTATAAATCTAAGGAAGTTCTACTCACCTTAAATAATACCCTTGTCAGATCACACTAACAGATTATTATGTGCAGTTCTGAGGACCGTACTACAGGAAACATAGGCACTGGAAAAGGTTAAAAGAAGGGCAACCAGATTGATTCCATGTATAACAGATAAAACTTATGAAGAAAGACTGAAGATGCTTTGATCTCGAGGAGAGAAAGGTGATTCGATTGTTTATCCCTTTAATTAATTTAAAAGCCTCAAAGTGAACTAGAGGCGATTCTTCATGGTGAGCTTGGTTTGCTGTTAGCTAATATGCTTCAAAGTGGTTCAAACAATGTTGTATTTCAAACACTTGCATGAGGTTCTGGTTCTGCCCTTTGTTGAGGACATAAGAACTTTTCACAAGATAAATAATGCCGTACTCAGTACTTAGTTGAGCCACCTTTTTGAGCCATTTTTTCAAGTTACATGTAACAGGAATTAAACAACAATCATAAACAGGAGCAGTGAAGGATGAGGCTATGGCACAGTGAAGGACATAAGAGTTTATTCAGAAATGTATGCGGCATAAAGGTCCGTGTACACTCACACAATTCATCTACACGAGTGAAACAAAGACGCAAACTGACATCTCAGATAAAACATACTGTCTAAAGATCAGCTTTAGCTGACAGACACATCAGCCTCCCCCCCTAGCTGGATGCTTTTATTAAACTCCGGTTACACATGGGTCACTGTGTAATTCTAGCACAATTTAGCAGTTAATCAGTTTGAAACTATACAGGGTACATATCTGTTGTGTCTGTATGTAGATTGAAATAGACGACAAGTAGTCACAGACGGAGAAGATTCATAACGTCCTTTACTCAACTTCCATACGCATTGTTCTTCTTCTACTTCTGTATTGCAATGAACAACTCTGGGGCATAGTGCCACTTACTGGATAGAATGGGCATTACACTATACCACAATATCATACTTTAATATGGATATATTGATACACTTTTAGCATATATCGTCGAGAGTTTTGGAGGAACCAGCCTGCACACTAAGGTGGAGTCTGATTTTGACTTGTGATTGTTTATCATGCTTTTAGGAGGGAGATCTTTTGTTCTGTGAATTTTCCCCTACATACCCTTATGGTTTGAAGGGTTAGGGTTAGGGTCAGTCATATCTTTTGTGTTATGTGCAGCAGCAGAATTTAGACAAAACTTAGCTAAAACTTGTTTAAGCTGCTGCAGTATTAAATTCATGTCCTCATAGGTAATGGCTGGAACTGTATGAGAGATTTCTGACTGTTATACTTTTTACTGTGTTTTTCAGCCTTGGTCTTTGTCTAGCTGCACCCCCGCCCCTCGACCAGCAGTCCCTTTTAAAATGCCCAATCTTACCACAGTTGTGGCAAGCATCTCTCGACATCTTATGACCCTCATTTGTTACAACAGCTGAAACCTTCTTTTTATTAATAAGGGGACTATGTGTGGTTTCGTACCAACTAGACATAAGACTACAGACATCAGCAAAAGTAAAATTGTTTGCTTTTTGCTTTTGATTTAATGCAAGCTTTGTTGCATCATTGACTATGTCATCATACTGTTACATGATTAATGCAAGGAAAGCTGGATCATTCCTGCCCAGATTTTGCATTCCAGAATTCCTGGTGTAGCAATGAAACAATCGGTTCATATAAGCTACTGGATTTTCACCTCTATCAGGTGCGGTGTTCTGTATTAGTTTTCAATTGGGCTGTGGGTTACCAATCATACCCAACAATGCAGACTCTCTCTGCCGGACATTTGCCCACACGCCATCTAATGGTCCTTTAATGTTTTCAGGTAGCGACTGAACTAGATCAGCAGGAATGGTTAACTGCAGAATTTGGCAACAGTCCTGGTCGTCTAGTGCACGTGCTGTAGCCTGCCGTTGCAGCTCAGCCAAATAGTTTCGGGGGTCAGAAAAACCATCCCAGTGACCAGTGTTTTTACACAAGCTCGCGAGCTCAGAGGGAGATAAAGGAAGGTGTTCATGTACTGCCTCGTATTCATAATGTGCAGCAGCACTGCCCTCAGTAGCTACCGCTGCTCTCCTACACGTTTTGCGCTCTCTTGTTCGGAAAGGAGCCGCTTTAACTGGACCCGCAGCGATGTGACATTCAACCGGATCTGAATCAGCCTCTTCTGAACCGTCACAACTACTGTCAAAGTCACAGTATTCTGGTAAATTAATACCCAAAGCAGCAACATGACACTGAATTTGCCTGAGCTTATCAGCAGTACTGTCCTTTATGACTGGTCTATGCACCTGTGGATTTCTTGCACTTTTTGCCCGTAGCAACTCATAGGCATTTTGACACTTTTGTAACTGTCTATTTATTGTGGCATTTACAGTTTTTGATTCAGACAAACTTGTCCTCAGTGATGCTAACTGTTGGCGCATTTCAATGTTATTATGGGCTGCTAAACAGCGCTCTGCCTGTCCTGCTGAAGACTCACTTCTCAGAGCCTCTGCAGTCTCCCAAGTGTTTCAATTGTTTACTGCTGTTCAGCACACAGTTTCTCTGCTACTGACAAACGGCGTTTCAATTCTGTTTGACCTTGCAACAGGGCTGCTAGTACATTTGCGTGTTTATTTTTTTTTACTTTTACATTTACTATTGTGCTGTTCACATGCTTCCTCAAGCCAAACTAGAGGATATGATTTTTCTAACAGAGATCCATAGGATCCCTCTTTGCAATGTTTTGCAATATACTCAATGGCATACTCCATTATCCGAGGTTCTGAGTACACCTATGTACAATATACCTAATGTGGTCGTTTAACTCAAGGACACAGGATAAATGTGGGATATCCTGCTGGTACTTTTTCCAAAAAGTCCAGTTCCTCTACAATCACACCTCCAGTTTAACCCTGTAAATCTAACTTCACTGCTAAACAGGTCAGAACAATATATCTACCGTGTACAATATACCAACTGTGGTGGTTTACCTCAAGGACACAGAATAACCGTGGGATACCCTGCTGGTACTTTTTCCAAAAAGTCCAGTTCCTCTACAAACACACCTCCCGTTTAACCCTGTAAATCTAACTTCACTGCCAAACAGGTCAGAACAATATATCTACCGTGTACAATATACAAACTGTGGTGGTTTACCTCAAGGACACAGGATAAACGTGGGGTACTCTGCTGGTACTTTTAAAAAGTCCAGTTCCTCTACGAACACACGTCCCATTTAACCCTGGAAAGCTAACTTTGAATTTACTCCTCAATCTGTTCACTGTTCCACAACCATAAAAATCTAATTATCCACAGCGGAATAATGTAGAAAACCTGTAATACAAACAAAAGGTCCCAAGGAAAATTCATCGAAAGGGGGATTGCGATGGAGGTCCCGTCTGTCTTGTTTCCTTGCAGCAGCAAAAGGTCTATCTTCTCTCTGTGCAACAAACAACGTCCTGGCTTGGTGTGGCTGTGCGAAAGTTATTGGATTCTTTGTTGATAAACAAATTGGATGGTGTGGATTTTCTTGATGGAAAAGAGAAGGTTCTCCAATCGTCCCCGCTTTTCGTCCGTCGCTGGCTCGCCAATAATGTAGGAATTGGGTCCTTTGTGAAGTAAAACAAGTAGTCCGATATTCAGGTGTTTAATTACAGTATGAAGCATACCAGGTAAAAGCAAGGCAGTTCAATTACAAACTCATGTTACAAAGGAATGAGCTTTTATGCCCCAAACCTCCTGATGTAAAATACAGGTAGTTGTCCCTGATTGGGTGACATGCCGACGAACACACATTATTTTGTATGCACATGATGTGACCAAGGAAACCAAATGGTCAGTGTCAACAAAGCAGACAGTGAACCCCCCCCTTGATCATTCAGTATGGGCTTCCTAACCCCCCTTTGATCATTCAGTATGGGCTTCCTAACCCCCCTTGTTAGGAACACTTATGTACACAATATAATTCCTTTAGTACAGTATTCATTCAATTCAGTTTTCTTTCATGGCTTTACAAAATAGTTTGCAAGAGCCCATTCAAGTACCAACAAAAAACAGATACAGGGCTTGTTACAACCCTGGCTCAGGGAATATATACAGAGGAAACAGACACAGTTCAAGTGCTTGAAAAGAACTACATTTATTGTAACACAAGAACTATGAACTGCTCAAAACAAAATGGTGGCTGTTGAAGGCCCTGCTGCTGCAGAGCTGGCTGCCAAGACAAGGGGAGACCATGTGGAGGAAGGGGAGGAGTTTATATACTCCCGCCCATGGCAGGTGTGGCAGGTTAGCAATCAGTGCAGGGTACACCTCCTGGCTCCACCTGCAGGGCGAGACTAGAACCACAATTCCCACACTTTCCGTACAATATTAATCTTAAATTTAGAAAAACGAATCATTTTCAAAGCAATTAACAAAAATATTTAATATCCTTCATCTAGCATTTTCACTTTTTGCTCATTCAGATAGGTAGCCACAATCACTGGAACACAATTTTTAAATTCCTCTAAAAGAATCAGCTGTCTAAGCTGCTCTCTAGTCTCCGCCCATTGAGACATGCCCCATCTATCCAGCAGATTCTCCTTTTACTTCACAAACTCAACATAGGTCTGACAGTCAGTCCTACGTTGGCTTCTGAAGCGCTGTCAATAGGCTTTTGGCACAAGCTCATAAACTCTCAAGATGGCCCCTTTAACGCCCTCATAATCACCACTCTGCGCCAGACTCAAAGGAATATGCTTCTCGTGCCTTACCAACTAGAACACACTGCAACAGGAGGGTCCAGACATCATTGGGCCATTTCAGAGTGGCAGCTACCCTTTCAAAATGAGGAAAATGTCTCTCAACATCTTTCTCTACAGAAGGGGGAACCAACCTAACATGTCTGCTGACATCAAACTCAGAGCAGGTAGATCATCCAATAGCTGCCTGCTTGAAGTCCTTTAAAAAACGTTCATGTTCCAAGTACATCATTTTCTCTTTCAGTTGAAACTCCTTGAGTCTTAACTCAGTCAGCCTTGCCGAGTGGTGAGGAACTAGGTTGTAAGGAAACAGGCGGCTTCACAGTCTTGGTCTTAAGAACACCACTGTCAACCAGTATCATTACAGTACATTACATTACAGTACAGTACAGTACAGTACAGTACATTACATAACAGTACAGTACATTACATTACATTACATTACAGTACAGTACAGTACATTACATTACAGTACAGTACATTACATTACAGTACAGTACAGTACAGTACACTACATTACACTACATTACAGTACAGTACAGTACAGTACAGTACAGTACAGTACAGTACATTACAGTACAGTACACTACATTACATTACATTAATGTATCGTCCTAATGCTGTCCTTAAGGCACCGCTCACTGCTACTAATCTCTATTTCGTAATGCTGCTAATTTTAAGAGCTGATCCTTAGTGAAGTAGGCCAACACCTCCTCAGAAGGATTAAGAATGAAGTCCTCAATAGTTGCCATTTTAGCAGGGAACTTAAACACACACAATACAAAATTCAGGAAACATGCACAAGGGACCTGACTGACCCTATTTGGCAGAGTGCCCCACACTATAGCACCTTAACTAAATGATATGTCAGTTTTAATCAAGGGAGAATGGCCACATCACAAGCACAGATGTGCCTAATTAAAGGGGAACTACCGCACAAGTGTCCATACTAAAAGTAGCCTTCAGCTACACACAGCGGCCTGACTCAAATGCTCTCAATGTCAACCAATGTCAACCAATGTCAACCAATTACAAGCAGAACTAGGTTTTACTCATCAGCTATTCCAGTTAAGATTACTAACAGAAACAAGTACCATTTTCTCCCACATGGAACTCATTAGTAATCATAAGTGTCAAAACTTCAAGACACAAAACTCAGGGTGAACTATCCTACCAAGACGCTATACATCGCTAGAGCCTCTTAAAAACCGCTACAAAAGTTAGGATCATGGAAACATATAATGCCTACTGAATAGGACACTAAACTCACCTAACTTACCCACTCCCCCTCTCTAGCAAGCACAGTGACATGAGTGCAGTTTTAACAATACAGTTTATAGGACATGAGCAATCTCCCCAGGACCCTGCCTATCCTTTGCTTTGCCTGCCTACCTATCTTCTGAGGCGTGCCAGGCTCGAGGCCACTTTAAAAGCAAACGACAGGACCAAAATGGCCCTGAACCGTCTACCCCCAACAGAGGCAAGGGTCCAACCGGGATTTGCCTTGAAAATAACAAGAGTAAAAGAGTGACCCGTTGGAAGGACTGAATGTTTCAATCCAGCTGGATCACTCCTACCTAACCTGGGAGATGCCCAACTCAAATAACAGCACTCAAAGCAACTGTACACACCAGAGGAAGAGAGACCATGCAGCCTCAGCACAACGTCTCCGGAAAATCCCGGACGAGCCCCCAATATGTTACAACCCTGGCTCAGGGAATATAACATAGAGGAAACAAAGTGTTTGAAAAGAACTACATTTATTGTAACACAAGAACCATGAACTGCTCAAAACAAAATGGTGGCTGTTGAAGGCCCTGCTGCTGCAGAGCTGGCTGCCAAGAGAAGGAGAGACCATGTGGAGGAAGGGGAGGAGTTTATATACTCCCGCCCATGGCAGGTGTGGCAGGTTAGCAATCAGTGCAGGGTACACCTCCTGGCTCCACCTGTAGGGCGAGACTAGAACCACATACCCCCATACATAACAGGGCTCTAAGCCTCAATGAAATGAAATACCTCAATGACATCATAAACCCTATAGCCGGCAGTATAACTAAAAACAGCCCAAGTCAAAGTGGTTGTTGCAGGCCTGGCGTGTAGCTTGTGTGCGGTGTAGCACACCAAATGGCGGCTCCTTCACTCTAAATGAGCTAGCGGACAACGACAACTCACAGTTCCTGGAACAGTTTCTGATTCTCTTATCTTACTGGTATTCATGCCCATATTTGCTCATGTTGCGACAGTTCAGTGGAAATATCCACAGGTAGACAGCTTCTCTCTGCACATTAGTAGAAGTGGGCACATATTCAAGCACATTAGGAGAAGTGGGCACATATTCATGCTTTGCACAAATTACACAGTTAATGCCATATGAGCTATATTTTGTGAGCCAATTAAAATTTTCCCACACTTTCCGTACAATATTAATCTTAAATTTAGAAAAACTAATCAATCATTTTCAAAGCAATTAACAGAAATATTTAATCACCACAATGAAACTCAATCATTCCTTGAAACAAATCTTTACACCAAATCAAAATTGGGCATTCTAAAACAAAAGTAAAAAGTTTGAGATGCAGCCAATACTCAAACTTAACGTAACTCAGTCAAAACCTCATATTAAGCAGTTACAACACTCAGTCAAAACCTCATATTGAGCATTTACAACACTCAGTCAAAACCTCATATTGAGCATTTACAACACTCAGTCAGAACCTCATATTAAGCATTTCCAACACTCAGTCGAAACCTCATATTGAGCATTTACAACAAAGCATTGTATTAAACTCTAACTATGAAAAGAGCCCAAAGGGGGGCTTGAAAGGAAATAGTCTTATTTGCTCTGGCTCTCAGTCCCTGAAGCTTCTGTGGGCGTGGCCGAGCAGTGAGTGTGATTGGTGGGGGGGGGGGGGGTGTGCTCTCGATGGCAGGGTCCAAGCCTGTCTCCATGGTCCAAGCGCAGGGTTCCCATTATCTCAGAGCTCAGAGGGGAAGGTGTGAGCATCCACTCTGCTGTCTGCGCTGAAGATGGAGAGATGTCTGTCGTTCCTCTCTCTCTCCTCCCTGCTCCTGCTCTGTACAGCCAGTGAGTACCACACTGTAAAACACATCTGTACATTTACACTGATTTTCCCACAGTATTTCACTGTTTATTTAATACAGCATTGTACTGTGTATATCCTGGCTGCCTTACCTGAAGCGTCTATCAAAGAAAAGGCTTCTATTATATTTTGCCTCTGCACCAACCTGAGCTGAAGAAGAACGCAGGAATTTCACAGATCAAATAAAGGCGAGTTTTACTTCCTATTTCTCTTTTGGTCAATGCTTGTTGAAATAACAACCGTGCTTAAAAGTAATGTTGTCTCGGCGTATTTCCCAAGATCATTCTAGGCTGGTTACTGTAGGGGTCCTCGCACGGGACTCCAAATTATGTAGGGTCCTCGCACCGGCCGCCAAATAACGCAGGGATTTTACTCTCTACGAAACCGGGGCGCCAGTTAAACGTTGTGTAGCAGTATAACTGCAAAAAGTAATCAGTCTCATAAAATTACTATTATCAGAAATATCTAACCACAAATTTAGTATTTTAATTAATAATTAAAATAACCCATTTTAATGATTAAACATACCGATAACCTGAAGGTTGGAAGTTCTTCGAAAGACTGCTTTAACTCGGCTCTCATGTCTATGCGATTCCAAAACGGACACCGGGGTTTAATAAAATATATTTATTAAACAAACATACAAACACATAACAGATAAACTAACGGGAAGTTAGTAAGGAAATTTAGTTGGGTATGTGTGCGCGCGTGTCGCTAGAGTTCTGGGTGTGGTAATGAGTTAGAGTTAGCTGTGAGAAGGGACTACTTGCGTAGTTTTACTCTATATATGCGCAAAAGACGGCGAATCAATTCACGTACATATATATGTAGCTAACCAAACACATTACAATGGTTGGATGGTAAATATTGAAACACAGATTCACAAAAACAGTTAAGACTAAACTAAACACTGGCTATGCCTGAATGTTTGTTTTCTTACTGAGTCCATACGCATTGCTGGATCCAAAAGACATGCTGTCCTTGTAGAAGCGGCGATGGTGCTGTGAATGGTGTCTGGGAGAGATGCGCAGGCTGGGGTGTTCCCGTCTTAGCGTCTTAGCAGCGTTGTCGTCTGATCCGCTGGACCTTTTCCAGGTGTAAAAGTTCGTTGCTGTTTCGTTGTTGAGCTTATTGGGGTAAACTGATGTAGCGTTCCGCGTACAACAATTTCCACTCACTATAGGCCATGTAGTTACCGCGAGGTAACTGGGTGTGTCCGTAGGCCTGGTAGTGCGCGGTGCAGCCTTCAGCCTCTGTCCGAGTCTCGGAGCAGATGAGCTGAAGCGAATGGCAAAAAAAGGGTGCGTCGAAGAGGAGAAGCAGAAGAAGCAGAAAAAGCAGAAGAGAGAAGAAGCAGAAGAGAGATCCCAAGAACGTGTCTTGCTCTTATACGGGACCTTTATTGCTACCGCCATTACGGGATTGGCTGAACCAAGTTAGACGTCATTCGTGGTGGACGTCGCAGAATTTTCCTGTGGGAATGTGGAAGTTGTAGTCCCTACATCCCCAAAGTCGTCTCAGGATGCGGCTGAAGCCAGTGTTCCTTGAGAGCATAAAAGTCAGTTCACAGTCCACAGGTCAAGTACATTGGGTCGGTAACACAGTTCACAATTGACTGACAAACATCCAGGCATTTATCAACAATTAACTAAACTGGTCTAAGACACATGATACAAACAATGTGAAACACTAAGGTCGAACAGTGAATACATTGTCACAAAACAAAAGAAACCTTGGTGAAAGGGTTAGTCGTTTTGTTAGTTCAGGTGTTTTGTTAGTTATTGGATGGTGTCCAGAAGGTGGAGCACCAACAGGAATGACCCAGCCATGAAAATGTTCAGATGATGTAGGGGTCTAGGATGGAGAGGCTGTAGTCTTTTTGGAAGTCTTGTTCAGACTGACCAATTGTTCTAGTCCCTACAGTCAGGTTGCTGACGAGGGTTGTCATCTGAAATATGTGGGGACATTTTCAAATTAGGGCAGCTTTCTGTATCCAAGCTTAACCTTATGGCTGTGTCATCAGGAAGGAAATGGAGAGGTGGTCTCATTTCTAAATGATGTGGTAAGCTCACAAGTGGTCTTGTCTTGCTTGGGGAAGAGGTGGTGTAAGGCACACTGGGGTGTGGCAATATACTTGTAAAGATTACACTGTAGTTTCTACATGCAATACTTTACGATGGTTCAGTAGGTGTAGAAAGAAGCAATGAACGTTTATGAGTTATAGCAGGTGTCGGATTTAACTCTACAGTACCTACTTACGATCTGCGTTTGCTGCTGCTACATGCAAATCTAAGTGGCTGCTATAAACTACCAGTTTATTTTGCCACCCCCCTTTGGTAGGAAAGGTGTGCAAAAGAAAGTGGTCAAAGCTTCAGCTGGGAGTCTGCCTGTGAGGAGACCACGGCTATAGATCAGTCTTATTCAACGTCTTTTGATGGAGGTTGAACAAGACCAGATAGCTCTTTGGAGTGGTTACTCAAGGCATACACACTACTGAACAAAGATTAGAGGCTTTAGTTGTCCTCAGAGGAACTGAAGAAGCTCTCTTCAGACAAGGTATCTTCCCTATCAGAGTCATGCTGGTGACTCTGAGGCTTGCGCCTACCGGGTCGGTCTTCTCTCCAATTCCGGCTGGAATCAGAGTGTGAGAAGCGACCACGGTGGCTCTTAACCGGGAACTTACTCACATGCCGTTGTTTTGAGCCATTAGATTTTAATGGGGCAACTTGGGAAGTGCCGGCGGGCTTGGTTGGAACAACGTGCTCAGCTGTTTCCAATACCTCGTTCCTGGGCACAATCCTTAAAGTGTCCCAGACCATTTGGGCTTCATTTCTTAATTCAAGGGCTGAGTGCTGGCCCCTTGAAAACAGTGAAACATGAGTTCGGACACAGGGGTGCAGGTTGTGCACAAAAAGGGATTTGAAGGCTTGATCTTCATCTAAGCCTGGTCCGTTTCTGCCCTGGAAAAAAGCATGTTTAAGACGTTGGTAAAAGTCTTTTGGTCTTTCTGTACGGCTGTGTTTAACCTCCACAGATTTGATCATGGCTGTGGCCTGATCAAACCGTGGCAGGTACTCAGCTACCAACGCTTCACAAACCTTGGGATAGCTGGAACGAACCTGTGGTGGAAGTTGTTCCATAAATGTATGGATCTCTCTGGTTGAGGTTTTCCATACAAGTCGTACCTTTTCTCGATCGGTTGCCCTGGGCAGATCCGAGAGACAGTAGTCAACTTCCCTCAAGTAACTCTGAATGTTAAATTCGGAGTCCTTCGGGTCAAATGTGTGGACATACTTCGCCATGGCCTCTAGCTCCTCAAAGCGAAGACCATGTGAAGTTGCACTAGTCTGCCTATTTGGAGAAGGAGAGACTGAAATCACATTTGAATGTGAATGCGTTTCATGCAGAGCTCGACGTCCTCGGTTTGGTTTAGGGGGTGGAGCTACAAAACTGTCATTCTCACAATGGTTGGCAGAAGATGAATTGTCGCTGTCAGTGTACTGTACAGAGCTGTCACCTATCCTCTCAGTCATAAAGGGAAAGCTAGCGGGATTAGCGTTGCTTTTTGTGTGCCCAATTAATAACGTTAGATCTCCTCTACCGTGTCCACGGGAGGGTTCCCTGACCTCCTCATGAGAGGGGTGGGCATGGAAGGTGCAGTCCTGTACTTGCCTGACTGTTTCTCCCTTGCGGAGATGGACCACCGTTGGGACGGAGTCCCCCCTTTCCCTCTCCAGGGAAGAGGTGGGCAAACCATTGCATGGGTGGTCAACAGCACTGCAATCTGAGGAGACTGACGAGTCTCCATCAGAGCAAGCTGTGGAACCGGGATCTGACAAACCCGAATCAATTTGTGACCCCCCTTCCCCTGCCTTGTGGTGTAGGGAGGAAGCAGGAGAAGTTGGAGTTGGGCAAGCCTGAGAAAGCAGGCTTACAGAAGAGAGTGGATGTGGTAGCTTGTGGCATCCACTCTTCAACTGAAATAATTCCTCTCTGTAGGAACAAAGATCTGATTCGGCTGAATGCAGATCACGCAAGTATTGTACTGCTTTCTTGCCAACAGTTTGAAGCTCAAGTAAAACACTGGTGTGTTGTCCTCTGAGGTATGCCATCTCTGAGTCTAAGTTTTTGTTGCTCTGAAGAGCAAGACTAATCTGTCTGGCAAAATTCAAGACCAGACAACTTAGAATTGGGTCTTTTGAATGGTTGGGGGAGTGACCTTTCTCGTTGATTAATGAGAACATTTCTTTCCTACAATCAGTGAGGTTCATCTGATTCAGGAAAGCTATGTAGCCAGGTGCTAAACCTTGGGCTAAAAAGGAAAGGTACTCATCAATAGATATGGGTTCCATATCTCAAGCCAAATAAAGCTAAAAGCTAAAATCAGTAACTTAAGAGGGTACTCTTGAAGTTAACAATTTGACAAGGGCCTTGAGCTCCTAACAGTTGGCAATGAATTGTTTCCCAATATCACAATCCAACATACAAGTTGTGATGAAGGATAAAGAATTTAAAACGCTCTTTGAATATTCTCTATAACTATAGTACAAGGTAGCTATAGCATCACACAGGGACTCGAGTTGCACTAGCGGTACTGCAATGCAACAACAGCAAAATGAACAAACATATGGCGGATATTCAGACCGTAAAATAGGAACTGTGATGCTGATCACATTAATCCTAAATACCAGAATGTGATTGGTTGAAATTACAATTAAATTTGGATTTAAATGTAAAATTCAATTAATTATTAAAATTACTTTGACCAAGTAATTATAATTAATAATACAGTGCGGCTAATAATACTATTATTGATAATACGTATTATACCGGAAGGTAAATGCCAATCAACAAACTACCGTGTAAGATTACGAATGTAATGCCACAATGTTACACGAGGGGGCAGTATATTGAGAAAGCGGCTCATGCAGGCTTTCAAAAATGGTACAAGGGTGACATCTAGCGGTATTTTCAAAAAATTGCACTGGTGGCAATTTAGCTGAGAAAGAATGCCGAGAATTCGTTCTGGAGGCACGTGACATGAGCCAAAGCTCGTCTTTCTCACGCAGAGCTCCAAATTAGGATGGGGAATTCGTTATGAAGTCACAAGACATGAAATTTGAGTCAAAGCTAGTCTTCCTCACATGGGGCACCAAAATATGTAGGGGTCCTCGCACGGGACTCCAAATTATGTAGGGTCCTCGCACGGGCCGCCAAATAACGCAGGGATTTTACTCTCTACGAAACCGGGGCGCCAGTTAAACGTTGTGTAGCAGTATAACTGCAAAAAGTAATCAGTCTCATAAAATTACTATTATCAGAAATATCTAACCACAAATTTAGTATTTTAATTAATAATTAAAATAACTCATTTTAATGATTAAACATACCGATAACCTGAAGGTTGGAAGTTCTTCGAAAGACTGCTTTAACTCGGCTCTCATGTCTATGCGATTCCAAAACGGACACCGGGGTTTAATAAAATATATTTATTAAACAAACATACAAACACATAACAGATAAACTAACGGGAAGTTAGTAAGGAAATTTAGTTGGGTATGTGTGTGTGCGTGTGTGTGGCGCGCGCAAGCGCGCGTGTCGCTAGAGTTCTGGGTGTGGTAATGAGTTAGAGTTAGCTGTGAGAAGGGACTACTTGCGTAGTTTTACTCTATATATGCGCAAAAGACGGCGAATCAATTCACGTACATATATATGTAGCTAACCAAACACATTACAATGGTTGGATGGTAAATATTGAAACACAGATTCACAAAAACAGTTAAGACTAAACTAAACACTGGCTATGCCTGAATGTTTGTTTTCTTACTGAGTCCATACGCATTGCTGGATCCAAAAGACATGCTGTCCTTGTAGAAGCGGCGATGGTGCTGTGAATGGTGTCTGGGAGAGATGCGCAGGCTGGGGTGTTCCCGTCTTAGCGTCTTAGCAGCGTTGTCGTCTGATCCGCTGGTCCTTTTCCAGGTGTAAAAGTTCGTTGCTGTTTCGTTGTTGGGCTTTATTGGGGTAAACTGATGTAGCGTTCCGCGTACAACAATTTCCACTCACTATAGGCCATGTAGTTACCGCGAGGTAACTGGGTGTGTCCGTAGGCCTGGTAGTGCGCTGTGCAGCCTTCAGCCTCTGTCCGAGTCTCGGAGCAGATGAGCTGAAGCGAATGGAAAAAAAAGGGTGCGTCGAAGAGGAGAAGCAGAAGAAGCAGAAAAAAGCAGAAGAGAGAAGAAGCAGAAGAGAGATCCCAAGAACGTGTCTTGCTCTTATACGGGACCTTTATTGCTACCGCCATTACGGGATTGGCTGAACCAAGTTAGACGTCATTCGTGGTGGACGTCGCAGAATTTTCCTGTGGGAATGTGGAAGTTGTAGTCCCTACATCCCCAAAGTCGTCTCAGGATGCGGCTGAAGCCAGTGTTCCTTGAGAGCATAAAAGTCAGTTCACAGTCCACAGGTCAAGTACATTGGGTCGGTAACACAGTTCACAATTGACTGACAAACATCCAGGCATTTATCAACAATTAACTAAACTGGTCTAAGACACATGATACAAACAATGTGAAACACTAAGGTCGAACAGTGAATACATTGTCACAAAACAAAAGAAACCTTGGTGAAAGGGTTAGTCGTTTTGTTAGTTCAGGTGTTTTGTTAGTTATTGGATGGTGTCCAGAAGGTGGAGCACCAACAGGAATGACCCAGCCATGAAAATGTTCAGATGATGTAGGGGTCTAGGATGGAGAGGCTGTAGTCTTTTTGGAAGTCTTGTTCAGACTGACCAATTGTTCTAGTCCCTACAGTCAGGTTGCTGACGAGGGTTGTCATCTGAAATATGTGGGGACATTTTCAAATTAGGGCAGCTTTCTGTATCCAAGCTTAACCTTATGGCTGTGTCATCAGGAAGGAAATGGAGAGGTGGTCTCATTTCTAAATGATGTGGTAAGCTCACAAGTGGTCTTGTCTTGCTTGGGGAAGAGGTGGTGTAAGGCACACTGGGGTGTGGCAATATACTTGTAAAGATTACACTGTAGTTTCTACATGCAATACTTTACGATGGTTCAGTAGGTGTAGAAAGAAGCAATGAACGTTTATGAGTTATAGCAGGTGTCGGATTTAACTCTACAGTACCTACTTACGATCTGCGTTTGCTGCTGCTACATGCAAATCTAAGTGGCTGCTATAAACTACCAGTTTATTTTGCCACCCCCCTTTGGTAGGAAAGGTGTGCAAAAGAAAGTGGTCAAAGCTTCAGCTGGGAGTCTGCCTGTGAGGAGACCACGGCTATAGATCAGTCTTATTCAACGTCTTTTGATGGAGGTTGAACAAGACCAGATAGCTCTTTGGAGTGGTTACTCAAGGCATACACACTACTGAACAAAGATTAGAGGCTTTAGTTGTCCTCAGAGGAACTGAAGAAGCTCTCTTCAGACAAGGTATCTTCCCTATCAGAGTCATGCTGGTGACTCTGAGGCTTGCGCCTACCGGGTCGGTCTTCTCTCCAATTCCGGCTGGAATCAGAGTGTGAGAAGCGACCACGGTGGCTCTTAACCGGGAACTTACTCACATGCCGTTGTTTTGAGCCATTAGATTTTAATGGGGCAACTTGGGAAGTGCCGGCGGGCTTGGTTGGAACAACGTGCTCAGCTGTTTCCAATACCTCGTTCCTGGGCACAATCCTTAAAGTGTCCCAGACCATTTGGGCTTCATTTCTTAATTCAAGGGCTGAGTGCTGGCCCCTTGAAAACAGTGAAACATGAGTTCGGACACAGGGGTGCAGGTTGTGCACAAAAAGGGATTTGAAGGCTTGATCTTCATCTAAGCCTGGTCCGTTTCTGCCCTGGAAAAAAGCATGTTTAAGACGTTGGTAAAAGTCTTTTGGTCTTTCTGTACGGCTGTGTTTAACCTCCACAGATTTGATCATGGCTGTGGCCTGATCAAACCGTGGCAGGTACTCAGCTACCAACGCTTCACAAACCTTGGGATAGCTGGAACGAACCTGTGGTGGAAGTTGTTCCATAAATGTATGGATCTCTCTGGTTGAGGTTTTCCATACAAGTCGTACCTTTTCTCGATCGGTTGCCCTGGGCAGATCCGAGAGACAGTAGTCAACTTCCCTCAAGTAACTCTGAATGTTAAATTCGGAGTCCTTCGGGTCAAATGTGTGGACATACTTCGCCATGGCCTCTAGCTCCTCAAAGCGAAGACCATGTGAAGTTGCACTAGTCTGCCTATTTGGAGAAGGAGAGACTGAAATCACATTTGAATGTGAATGCGTTTCATGCAGAGCTCGACGTCCTCGGTTTGGTTTAGGGGGTGGAGCTACAAAACTGTCATTCTCACAATGGTTGGCAGAAGATGAATTGTCGCTGTCAGTGTACTGTACAGAGCTGTCACCTATCCTCTCAGTCATAAAGGGAAAGCTAGCGGGATTAGCGTTGCTTTTTGTGTGCCCAATTAATAACGTTAGATCTCCTCTACCGTGTCCACGGGAGGGTTCCCTGACCTCCTCATGAGAGGGGTGGGCATGGAAGGTGCAGTCCTGTACTTGCCTGACTGTTTCTCCCTTGCGGAGATGGACCACCGTTGGGACGGAGTCCCCCCTTTCCCTCTCCAGGGAAGAGGTGGGCAAACCATTGCATGGGTGGTCAACAGCACTGCAATCTGAGGAGACTGACGAGTCTCCATCAGAGCAAGCTGTGGAACCGGGATCTGACAAACCCGAATCAATTTGTGACCCCCCTTCCCCTGCCTTGTGGTGTAGGGAGGAAGCAGGAGAAGTTGGAGTTGGGCAAGCCTGAGAAAGCAGGCTTACAGAAGAGAGTGGATGTGGTAGCTTGTGGCATCCACTCTTCAACTGAAATAATTCCTCTCTGTAGGAACAAAGATCTGATTCGGCTGAATGCAGATCACGCAAGTATTGTACTGCTTTCTTGCCAACAGTTTGAAGCTCAAGTAAAACACTGGTGTGTTGTCCTCTGAGGTATGCCATCTCTGAGTCTAAGTTTTTGTTGCTCTGAAGAGCAAGACTAATCTGTCTGGCAAAATTCAAGACCAGACAACTTAGAATTGGGTCTTTTGAATGGTTGGGGGAGTGACCTTTCTCGTTGATTAATGAGAACATTTCTTTCCTACAATCAGTGAGGTTCATCTGATTCAGGAAAGCTATGTAGCCAGGTGCTAAACCTTGGGCTAAAAAGGAAAGGTACTCATCAATAGATATGGGTTCCATATCTCAAGCCAAATAAAGCTAAAAGCTAAAATCAGTAACTTAAGAGGGTACTCTTGAAGTTAACAATTTGACAAGGGCCTTGAGCTCCTAACAGTTGGCAATGAATTGTTTCCCAATATCACAATCCAACATACAAGTTGTGATGAAGGATAAAGAATTTAAAACGCTCTTTGAATATTCTCTATAACTATAGTACAAGGTAGCTATAGCATCACACAGGGACTCGAGTTGCACTAGCGGTACTGCAATGCAACAACAGCAAAATGAACAAACATATGGCGGATATTCAGACCGTAAAATAGGAACTGTGATGCTGATCACATTAATCCTAAATACCAGAATGTGATTGGTTGAAATTACAATTAAATTTGGATTTAAATGTAAAATTCAATTAATTATTAAAATTACTTTGACCAAGTAATTATAATTAATAATACAGTGCGGCTAATAATACTATTATTGATAATACGTATTATACCGGAAGGTAAATGCCAATCAACAAACTACCGTGTAAGATTACGAATGTAATGCCACAATGTTACACGAGGGGGCAGTATATTGAGAAAGCGGCTCATGCAGGCTTTCAAAAATGGTACAAGGGTGACATCTAGCGGTATTTTCAAAAAATTGCACTGGTGGCAATTTAGCTGAGAAAGAATGCCGAGAATTCGTTCTGGAGGCACGTGACATGAGCCAAAGCTCGTCTTTCTCACGCAGAGCTCCAAATTAGGATGGGGAATTCGTTATGAAGTCACAAGACATGAAATTTGAGTCAAAGCTAGTCTTCCTCACATGGGGCACCAAAATATGTAGGGGTCCTCGCACGGGACTCCAAATTATGTAGGGTCCTCGCACGGGCCGCCAAATAACGCAGGGATTTTACTCTCTACGAAACCGGGGCGCCAGTTAAACGTTGTGTAGCAGTATAACTGCAAAAAGTAATCAGTCTCATAAAATTACTATTATCAGAAATATCTAACCACAAATTTAGTATTTTAATTAATAATTAAAATAACTCATTTTAATGATTAAACATACCGATAACCTGAAGGTTGGAAGTTCTTCGAAAGACTGCTTTAACTCGGCTCTCATGTCTATGCGATTCCAAAACGGACACCGGGGTTTAATAAAATATATTTATTAAACAAACATACAAACACATAACAGATAAACTAACGGGAAGTTAGTAAGGAAATTTAGTTGGGTATGTGTGTGTGCGTGTGTGTGGCGCGCGCAAGCGCGCGTGTCGCTAGAGTTCTGGGTGTGGTAATGAGTTAGAGTTAGCTGTGAGAAGGGACTACTTGCGTAGTTTTACTCTATATATGCGCAAAAGACGGCGAATCAATTCACGTACATATATATGTAGCTAACCAAACACATTACAATGGTTGGATGGTAAATATTGAAACACAGATTCACAAAAACAGTTAAGACTAAACTAAACACTGGCTATGCCTGAATGTTTGTTTTCTTACTGAGTCCATACGCATTGCTGGATCCAAAAGACATGCTGTCCTTGTAGAAGCGGCGATGGTGCTGTGAATGGTGTCTGGGAGAGATGCGCAGGCTGGGGTGTTCCCGTCTTAGCGTCTTAGCAGCGTTGTCGTCTGATCCGCTGGTCCTTTTCCAGGTGTAAAAGTTCGTTGCTGTTTCGTTGTTGGGCTTTATTGGGGTAAACTGATGTAGCGTTCCGCGTACAACAATTTCCACTCACTATAGGCCATGTAGTTACCGCGAGGTAACTGGGTGTGTCCGTAGGCCTGGTAGTGCGCTGTGCAGCCTTCAGCCTCTGTCCGAGTCTCGGAGCAGATGAGCTGAAGCGAATGGAAAAAAAAGGGTGCGTCGAAGAGGAGAAGCAGAAGAAGCAGAAAAAAGCAGAAGAGAGAAGAAGCAGAAGAGAGATCCCAAGAACGTGTCTTGCTCTTATACGGGACCTTTATTGCTACCGCCATTACGGGATTGGCTGAACCAAGTTAGACGTCATTCGTGGTGGACGTCGCAGAATTTTCCTGTGGGAATGTGGAAGTTGTAGTCCCTACATTACCAATCAAGGGGAAAAAAAGGAAAGCGGGAGACACGAGACGCAGCCGAGGTGCAGTTAAGAACCACGACCCAGTCTGGTGACTACTTTTATTTGCAACACTGACTAAACGTAGAACACCGATTTCTAAAATCCTTTTTAAATTCGCCGATCATCTAGCTATTTTGTCCAGTTAAGTTCTACGGCATTCAGAAGTTATACTCAACGGTGTTAGAAACTAACGTCAGTCCAGTTAGCCAACGTTGTAAGGTCCGAAATTGCATTACATGCAATGTAATTTAAAAAAAATGCAATGTAACGAGCGAGCCAGGTAACGTTAGCCGAGAGAGGGCGACCTATTGTAAAACGCATGTTCGATTTTACTAGCTTTTTAATCTGAATTTCACAAAACCCGAAGTCTATTATTAATAATATGAAACGTCTTTTCGTTACACAGGCAGAGGGTGTCAACATGTCAGTGAGTCTTCTTCAATGATGGGAAATGGTCTTGTAACAATACTTTAAAACAGACATCTTACCTGCTGTACCTTTAAGTGTGGCATGTCGAATTGCACGACCTTCAGGAAATTTGGTAAACTCACATTTACAGAAGGCTTAAAGATATAAATTCTGCACCTGGACCTAGATTGTGCAGTGCTGCTTTAAACTTGACATACCGCACTGAACTATGCCGTGCAACATGTGAAAGCTTCTCGTTTAAATCCGTAATCTCTTGGAATTAGTGCCAACATAGGTGTATTTATTTCATGGAATCAGAAATATAATTTATAATTATATTATTACAATTGCGACTTGTTATAATATAATTATGAATTATAAAATAATTATCATGAATAATACATTAAGAAATAATGATCATGAATAATACATTATAAAATAATTATACTTAATTAGAAATTATAGAATAATTCCCCATCATGTATGTTTTGTTTGTTCTAGATCTGGAGTGTCTTCAAGTCCGTTATCCCATCCATCCATACAGCACAGATTCATCCTCCTCCCCTGCTTCTCCACACTCAATCAGGGCCAGAGACTTGGGGCCAGAGACTGGGGGCCAGAGACTGGGGGCCAGAGACTGGGGGCCAGAGACTGGGGGCCAGAGACTGGGGGTCAGAGACTGGGGGTCATAGACTGGGGGTCAGAGACTGGGGGTCAGAGACTGGGGGCCAGAGACTGGGGGTCAGAGACTGGGGTTCAGAGACTGGGGGTCAGAGACTGGGGGTCAGAGACTGGGGGCCAGGGCCAAGGGGTCAGAGGGTCTGCTGGTCAAAGGGCTCTCCAGTAAGAGCAGGGTTACAGGCAGCCTCTAAACACCACAGATTACGGCAGCCCGCCTGACCACCAGTCAGCCCAGGTCGGCTCATGTCACCCCACTCCCCATTGGCCTCCACTGGCTTCCTATTGCCGCACGCATCCGCTTCAAGGCCCTAGTGATGGCATTTCAGGCTGCTAAGGGGACTGCCCCACCTTACATACAATCCTTAATCACTCCCCAGCTAGACCACTCCGGTCTGCCAGCTCTGGTCTGGTTCCCTCACTACAAGCACCAGGTGGTTGAGCTGCACGTTTATGCCTGTTTTCGGTTCTGGTTCCTCAGAGGTGGAATGACAACTGTCAGGACCCCTCCCCCTATTTTGACTGACTGAAAATGCACCGTTTCAAACTCTAACCTAGTCCTCCAGCCTGATCTCCTCCCCCTTCCACTATCCCTCTTGTCTAACCCTAACCCTGAGTAAAGTTATAAAAAATATTATGCTCATGTATTTGTTGTATTGTATTTACAGATCTTTATGGTGTTTCTGATTTCTCATACTCGTTGCATTTGATATTCATGAAAAAGTCAGGTAGTAAATTCAGCTAATAAATAGATGGCTCCTAAAAATACAACCTCTTGTATAATGTCAAATGTATGTCCTAAGTTAGGCTTATATATTACTAGTATCACTTCAGATGCAAGTATTGCATTTTTAATAGATTAATTTAGTGAAAAGTCTCTGGTGAGTTTTTGCTGAACAGAAATGTGACATTCTCTCCACAGCATTTGATTTCATTATGGCAGCACATTAATGATGTATTACATGTGTTGGAGTGTCCAAGTGATGAAACATATACACAAAAAACTTTCTGTAAATTAGTACATCAGTGCACGCCATGTGGAAATCTTTTAAAATGCCAGACTCAGTTAAGACTCAGTTTATATATGTTCTCAACCTCTATTTACACCAGCACCATTACCACACTGGTAATGCTGATTCCCTTTTGAGGATGCAATACTTTGTGTCTGTGCTCCGTTTGAGATTGTGTGTGTCTCAGGCAGCATTCTTATGGGCAGTAAAGCAGTTCTTGGGTTGAGAAAGTAAAAGGTTTTTCTCCCCCTTGTGGCCAACGTGTGTCCCTGCAGTCTTTAGGGGCTTCTTCTCCCTGAGAGATGAGCGCTGTCACAGGAGTGTCATCTGTTTAATCAGTCATGTGACAGGCCTCACTGGCAGAGCTCATATCACTGGTGTCCAGTGCACAAAGCAAGGGAGATAGAGCGCACCCTAGTGGTGTCCCTGTGTTCCTGCAGACACTGCTGGGGTCATATCCTTTAAATCCACAGTGACAACTTGGGGGTAAACAGCCATTGTACACCTGGCTAAACTGTATTAAAGACCTCTCATCAGTTCAAAAAGATGATAATTCTCTCTCTCTCTCTCTCTCTCTCTCTCTTTCTTTCTCTCTCTCTCTCTCAGGCAGGGAGGATGTGAGGTTGGTGAATGGTAGCAGCCCCTGTGCTGGGAGAGTGGAGGTTTACCATCGGGGAGAGTGGGGGACAGTGTGTGATGATGGCTGGGACCTGAAGGATGCTGGGGTGGTGTGCAGACAGCTGGGCTGTGGAGATGCTGTAGATGCACTAGGAGAGGGTCACTTTGGACGAGGGTCTGGGAGAATATGGCTGGCTGCTGTGTCCTGCAATGGATCAGAATCCTCACTGAAGCAGTGTGGGTCACAACGGTGGGCTGAACATCTCTGTAATCATGGAGAGGACGCTGGAGTGATCTGCTCAGGTAGGACTCTCAGCGCAGTGATGGGGATATTGGGGGTAATTGAACCAGAGGGAAGATCTCCCCCAGCTGGCCCACCAACAACACTTCCAGCAGCAACTTAGGTTTCCCAGGAGGTCTCCCATCCAAGTACTGACCAAGCCCACACCAGCTTAGCTTCAGCAGGAGCAGGGTGCATGATGGTATGACAATACAATGATGGCTTGGCTTCACACTGCTGTACTCCATGTATAATAACTGTGTAGGCCTGTGTTCAGACAGCTGTGCTGAATGTTGTCTCTGGAATAAGGTGCTGGTTATTGCTGATGATTCTCTCTTTATTCTCTGTTCAATTGCAGGGGTCAGGCTGGTGGGTGGGACTGACCTGTGCTCTGGGAGAGTAGAGGTGCATCATGGGAGCTCCTGGGACACGGTGTGTGATGCTGACTTTGACCAGCAGGACGCAGAGGTTGTGTGCAGGGAGCTGGGCTGTGGGGCTCCTAAAGAGCTGCGCGGGGCAGCTGCATTCGGCCAGGGCGAGGGCCAGGTGTGGGCAGAGGAGATTCAGTGTAGAGGCAACGAATCTCAGATTTACTTCTGCCCCACAGCACCCTCACAGAATCAATCCTGCTCCCATGGAAACGATGTGGGCCTGGTGTGTTCTGGTAAGAGTCTTCTGTGCACTGTGAGAGTTTCTGTGATGCTGGGTGAATATAGCCCCTTAATAGGCCATATGAGTTTATATTTAACAAGGTCTTTATTATTTATGCTGTGAAATGTTACACGCCAGTGTGTGTGAGTTTAATCAAGTGTGGAGTTTGGATGATCTCCCAGATACGTAAATGGTAAATGGTTGGCATTTATATAGCACTTTTATCCAGAGCGCTGTACAATTGATGCTTCTCGTTCACCCATTCATACACACACTCACACACCAACGGCAATTGGCTGCCATGCAAGGCACCGACCAGCTCGTCAGGAGCAAATGGAGGTTAGGTGTCTTGCTCAGGGATACTTGGACACAGCCCGGGCGGGGATCGAACCGGCAACCCTCCGACTGCCAGACAACTGCTCTTACTGCCTGAGCCATGTCGCCCCCAGTGCTCAGAACCATCTCTACATCCTCATTTCCTCTATTCAGGGCGGAACTGTTCTTGCTTCTCATGAAGTCAAACATGTACATAGTATATACAATTTATTTTTAAAACATACTCTCCAGTATTTTAACCACGTAAATATTATAAGACAAACATGCTCAGTCATGACTATGATACACTGGCAGCCTGTGTCTGTGTTCACTTCTGCCCAATACCTTGCTTGTTTACTTGTATTTGTTCTTCTAAAAACTCCTCTGGACCTCTTCTGGGCATGGCCCTTTTTATTTCTGTGCTGTACCTGATAGGCATGAGTCCATTTCACTGAACTCATACGATCTATGGTCCAATGCACTGAACTCATGTGCTTTATGATCCAATACACTGAACTTATATGATCTATGGTCCAATACACTTACCTCATACGCTCTATGGTCCATCACACTGAAGTCCTACGCTCTATGGTCCATCACACTGAACTCATACACTCTATGGTCCAATACACTGAACTCATACACTCTATGATCCATCACACTGAACTCATACACTCTATTGTCCAATAGAAGAGCGGGTGGTCGGGTCAAGAGGAGACGATCGGCTACTCCAGTGGCCAACGTGTGTCCCTGCAGTCTGTAGGGGCTTCTTCTCCCTGAGAGATGAGCGCTGTCACAGGAGTGTCATCTGCTTAATCAGTCATGTGACAGGCCTCACTGGCAGAGCTCATATCACTGGTGTCCAGTGCACAAAGCAAGGCAGATAGAGCGCACCCTAGTGGTGTCCCTGTGTTCCTGCAGACACTGCTGGGGTCATATCCTTTAAATCCACAGTGACAACTTGGGGGTAAACAGCCATTGTACACCTGGCTAAACTGTATTAAAGACCTCTCATCAGTGTTAAAACATCATTGTTCTCTCTCTCTCTCTCTCTCTCTCAGGCAGGGAGGATTTGAGGCTGGTGAATGGTGGCAGCTCCTGTGCTGGGAGAGTGGAGCTTTACCATCGGGGAGAGTGGGGGACAGTGTGTGATGATCGCTGGGACATGAGTGATGCTGAGGTGGTGTGCAGACAGCTGGGCTGTGGAGATGCTGTAGATGCACTAAGAGAGGGTCACTTTGGACCAGGGTCTGGGAGAATATGGATGGATGATGTGATCTGCAGTGGATCAGAATCCTCACTGAAGCAGTGTCGGTCACGAGGATGGGGTAAACATATCTGTAATCATCGAGAGGATGCTGGAGTGATCTGCTCAGGTAGGACTCCCAGGACAGTGATGGGGACATTGGGGGTAATTGAACCAGAGGGAAGATCTCTCCCCAACTGGCCCACCAACAACACTTCCAGCAGCAACTTTGGTTTCCCAGGAGGTCTCCCATCCAAGTACTGACCAAGCCCACACCTGCTTAGCTTCAGCAGGAGCAGGGTGCATGATGGGATGGCAATACCATGATGGCTTGGCTTATCTCACACTGCTGTACTGTTCTTGCTTCTCATGAAGTCAAACATGTACACAGTATATACTATTTCTTTTCAAAACATACTCTTAAAAAAAATGTGTGTTTTGCAGGATTTTAACCATGTAAATATTATAAGACTAACATGCTCTGTCATGACTATGATACACTGGCAGCCTGTGTCTGTGTTCACTTCTGCCCAATACCTTGCTTGTTTACTCGTATTTGTTCTTCTCAAAACTCCTCTGGAGCTCTTCTGGGCGTGGCCCTTTTTTCTGTGCTGTACCTGAAAAGCATGAGTCCATTACACTGAACTCATGTGCTTTATGATCCAAAGCACTGAACTCATGTGCTTTATGATCCAATCGACTGAACTTATATGATCTACATTACATTACATTATTGGCATTTGGCAGATGCTCTTATCCAGAGCGACGTACAACAAAGTGCATACCCATAACCAGGGATAAGTTCGCTGAAAGACCCTAGAGGGAAGTACAATTTCAACTGCTCAACTGATCTAAGGTCCATCACACTGAACTCCTACGCTCTATGGTCCATTACACTGAACTCATACGCTCTATAGTCCAGGAGGACTCTCAGCGCAGTGATGGGGACATTGGGGGTAATTGAACCAGAGGGAAGATCTCCCCCAGCTGGCCCACCAACAACACTTCCAGCAGCAACTTAGGTTTCCCAGGAGGTCTCCCATCCAAGTACTGACCAAGCCCACACCTGCTTAGCTTCAGCAGGAGCAGGGTGCATGATGGTATGACAATACAATGATGGCTTGGCTTATCTCACACTGCTGTACTCCACGTATAATAACTGTGTAGGCCTGTGTTCAGACAGCTGTGCTGAATGTTGTCTCTGGAATAAGGTGCTGGTTATTGCTGATGATTCTCTCTTTATTCTCTGTTCAACTACAGAGGTCAGGCTGGTGGGCGGGACTGACCTGTGCTCTGGGAGAGTAGAGGTGCATCATGGGAGCTTCTGGGGCACGGTGTGTGATGCTGACTTTGACCAGCAGGACGCAGAGGTTGTGTGCAGGGAGCTGGGCTGTGGGGCTCCTAAAGAGCTGCGCGGGGCAGCTGCATTCGGTCAGGGCGAGAGCCAGGTGTGGGCAGAGGAGATTCAGTGTAGAGGCAACGAATCTCAGATTAACTTCTGCCCCACAGCACCCTCACAGAATCAATCCTGCTCCCATGGAAACGATGTGGGCCTGGTGTGTTCTGGTAAGAGTCTTCTGTGCACTTTGAGAGTTTCTGTGAAGCTGGGTGAATATAGCCCCTTAAGAGGCCAATTGAGTTCATATTTAACAAGGTCTTTATTCATTATGCTGTGAAATGTTACATGCCAGTGTGTGTGAGTTTAATCAAGTGTGGAGTTTGGATGATCTCCCAGATACGTAAATGGCAAATGGTTGGCATTTATATAGCACTTTTATCCAAAGCGCTGTATAATTGATGCTTCTCATTCACCCATTCATACACACACTCACACACTCACACACTCACACACTCACACACCAACGGCAATTGGCTGCCATGCAAAGCACCGACCAGCTCATCAGGAGCAAATGGAGGTTAGGTGTCTTGCTCAGGGATACTTGGACACAGCCCGGGCGGGGATCGAACCGGCAACCCTCCGACTGCCAGACGACTGCTCTTACTGCCTGAGCCATGTCGCCCCCAGTGCTCAGAACCATCTCTACATCCTCATTTCCTCTATTCCTCTATTCAGGGCGGAACTGTTCTTGCTTCTCATGAAGTCAAACATGTACATAGTATATACAATTTATTTTTAAAACATACTCTCCAGTATTTTAACCACGTAAATATTATAAGACAAACATGCTCAGTCATGACTATGATACACTGGCAGCCTGTGTCTGTGTTCACTTTTGCCCAATACCTTGCTTGTTTACTTGTATTTGTTCTTCTAAAAACTCCTCTGGACCTCTTCTGGGCATGGCCCTTTTTATTTCTGTGCTGTACCTGATAGGCATGAGTCAATTTCACTGAACTCATACGATCTATGGTCCAATGCACTGAACTCATGTGCTTTATGATCCAATACACTGAACTTTTATGATCTATGGTCCATCACACTGAACTCCTACGCTCTATGGTCCATTACACTGAACTCATACGCTCTATAGTCCAATACACTGAACTCATACACTCTATGGTCCAATACACTGAACTCATACACTCTATTGTCCAATAGAAGAGCAGGTGGTAGGGTCAAGAGGAGATGATTGGCTACTCCAGTGGCCAACATGTGTCCCTGCAGTCTGTAGGGGCTTCTTCTCCCTGAGAGATGAGCGCTGTCACAGGAGTGTCATCTGCTGAATCAGTCATGTGACAGGCCTCACTGGCAGAGCTCATATCACTGCTGTCCAGTGCACAAAGCAAGGGAGGTAGAGCGCGCCCTAGTGGTGTCCCTGTGTTCGTGCAGACACTGCTGGGGTCATATCCTTTAAATCCACAGTGACAACTTGGCGGGAAACACCCATTGTACACCTGGCTAAACTGTATTAAAGACCTCTCATCAGTGTTAAAACATGGTCATTCTCTCTCTCTCTCTCTCTCTCTCTCTCTCTCTCCCTCTCTCAGGCAGGGAGGATGTGAGGCTGGTGAATGGTAGCAGCCCCTGTGCTGGGAGAGTGGAGGTTTACCATCGGGGAGAGTGGGGGACAGTGTGTGGCCGTGACTGGGACATGAGGGATGCTGTGGTGGTGTGCAGACAGCTGGGCTGTGGAGATGCTGTTGATGCACTAGGAGAGGGTCACTTTGGACCAGGGTCTGGGAGAATATGGATGGGTCCTGTGTCCTGCAGTGGATCAGAATCCTCACTGAAGCAGTGTCGGTTACGAGGATGGGGTAAACATATCTGTAATCATCGAGAGGATGCTGGAGTGATCTGCTCAGGTAGGACTCCCAGGACAGTGATGGGGACATTGGGGGTAATTGAACCAGAGGGAAGATCTCTCCCCAACTGGCCCACCAACAACACTTCCAGCAGCAACTTTGGTTTCCCAGGAGGTCTCCCATCCAAGTACTGACCAAGCCCACACCTGCTTAGCTTCAGCAGGAGCAGGGTGCATGATGGGATGGCAATACCATGATGGCTTGGCTCATCTCACACTGCTGTACTCCATGTATAATAGCTATGCAGGCCTGTGTTCAGACAGCTGTGCTGAATGTTGTCTCTGGAATAAGGTGCCGGTCATTTCTGATGATTCTCTCTTTATTCTCTCTTGAGCTGCAGGGGTCAGGCTGGTGGGTGCAACTGACCTGTGCTCTGGGAGAGTAGAGGTGCATCATGGGAGCTCCTGGGACACGGTGTGTGATGCTGACTTTGACCTGCGGGACGCACAGGTTGTGTGCAGGGAGCTGGGCTGTGGGGCTCTTAAAGAGCTGCGTGGGGCAGCTGCATTCGGCCAGGGTGAGGGCCAGGTGTGGGCAGAGGAGATTCAGTGTAGAGGCAACGAATCTCAGATTAACTTCTGCCCCACAGCACCCTCACAGAATCAACCCTGCTCCCATGGAAACGATGTGGGCCTGGTGTGTTCTGGTAAGAGTCTTCTGTGCACTGTGAGAGTTTCTGTGATGCTGGGTGAATATAGCCCCTTAATAGGCCATATGAGTTTATATGTAACAAGGTCTTTATTCATTATACTGTGAAATGTTACATGCCAGTGTGTGTGAGTTTAATCAAGTCTGGAGTTTGGATGATCTCCCATATACGTAAATGGTAAATGGGTGGCATTTATATAGCGCTTTTATACAAAGCGCTGTACAATTGATGGTTCTCATACACACACTCACACACTCACACACTCACACACTCACACACTCACACACCAACGGCAATTGGCTGCCATGCAAGGCACCGACCAGCTCGTCAGGGGCAAATGGAGGTTAGGTGTCTTGCTCAGGGACACTTCGACACAGCCCGGGTGGGTGATCGAACCGGCAACCCTCCGACTGCCAGACGACTGCTCTTACTGCCTGAGCCATGTCGCCCCCAGTACTCAGAACCATCTCTCCATCCTCATTTCCTCTATTCAGGGCGGATCTGTTCTTGCTTCTCATGAAGTCAAACATGTACAAACTATATACTATTTCTTTTCAAAACATACTCTTAAAAAAATGTGTGTTTTGCAGGATTTTAACCATGTAAATATTATAAGACTAACATGCTCTGTCATGACTATGATACACTGGCAGCCTGTGTCTGTGTTACTTCTGCCCAATACCTTGCTTGTTTACTTGTATTTGTTCTTCTCAAAACTCCTCTGGACCTCTTCTGGGCAAGGCCCTTTTTATTTCTGTGCTGTATCTGAAAAGCACGAGTCCAATGCACTGAACTCATGTGCTTTATGATCCATTACACTGAACTCATTCGCTCTATGGTCCAATACACTGAACTTATATGATCTATGGTCCATCACACTTACCTCATACGCTCTATGGTCCATCACAATGAACTCATACGCTCTATGGTCCATTACACTGAACTCAAACGCTCTATGATCCATCACACTGAACTCATACACTCTATGGTCCAATACACTGAACTCATACACTCTTGGGTCCAATAGAAGAGAGGGTGGTAGGGTCAAGAGGAGACGATTGGCTACTCCAGTGGCCAACATGTGTCCCTGCAGTCTGTAGGGGCTTCTTCTCCCTGAGAGATGAGCGCTGTCACAGGAGTGTCATCTGCTTAATCAGTCATGTGACTGTGCTCACTGGCAGAGCTCATATCACTGGTGCCCAGTGCACAAAGCAAGGGAGGTAGAGCGCACCCTAGTGGTGTCCCTGTGTTCCTGCAGACACTGCTGGGGTCATATCCTTTAATTCTTCAGTGACAACTTGGGGGTAAACAGCCATTGTAATCCTGGCTAAACTGTATTAAAGACCTCTCATCAGTGTTAAAACATGACCATTCTCTCTCTCTCTCTCTCTCTCTCTCTCTCTCCCTCTCTCAGGCAGGGAGGATGTGAGGCTGGTGAATAGTAGCAGCCCCTGTGCTGGGAGAGTGGAGGTTTACCATCGGAGAGAGTGGGGGACAGTGTGTGGTTGTGGCTGGGACATGAGTGATGCTGGAGTGGTGTGCAGACAGCTGGGCTGTGGAGATGTTGTAGATGCACTAGGAGAGGCTCACTTTGGACCAGGGTCTGGGAGAATATGGATGGATGATGTGATCTGCAGTGGATCAGAATCCTCACTGAAGCAGTGTGGGTCACGAGGATGGGGTGCACATCGCTGTAATCATGGAGAGGACGCTGGAGTGATCTGCTCAGGTAGGACTCCCAGTGCAGTGATGGGGACATTGGGGGTAATTGAACCAGAGGGAAGATCTCCCCCCAACTGGCCCACCAAAAACACTTCCAGCAGCAACTTAGGTCTCCCAGGAGGTCTCCCATCCAAGTACTGACCAAGCCCACACCTGTTTAGCTTCAGCAGGAGCAGGGTGCATGATGGGATGGCAATACCATGACGGCTTGGCTCATCTCACACTGCTGTACTCCATGTATAATAGCTGTGCAGGCCTTTCCAATCGGAACCCTTGACGAATACATCAACTTACAATCTATCATACCATGGTTGGCAGCTAGAATACCCTGACTCCAACAATTGCTAATACAAAACACAACAATATCTACATATAACTATATACATGGCATTATAGTCAATGGCATATACAAGGCTAATCATGGTGGTGAGGAAGGGAGGGAAAGGTGCAGCCTGAAGAGATGAGTCTTCAGTCTGCGCTTAAACAAGGTCAGAGACTCTGCCGTTCTGACATCCACAGGGAGGTCATTCCACCACCGTGGGACCAGGACAGACAGCAGTCATGAGCGGGAAGTGGAGGTGTGGCGAGGGGGAGGTGCCAGACAGCACAAAGTGGGCGGAATGGCAGAGTCTTGCTGGTGTATATGTCTTGACATGTGATTGAATATATACAGGGGCTGATCCCTTAACTGCCTGGTACGCGAGCACCAAAGTTTTACATTTGATGCGAGCCATAACAGGAGTGGAGTGGAGGTTGCTGAGCAGGGGGGTGACGTGAATGTCTGGGAACACTGAATACCAGACGGGCTGCAGCATTCTGGATCAGTTGTAGGGGTCTGATGGCAGATGCTGGAAGGCCAGCCAGCAGAGAATTGCAATAGTCCAGGCAGGACAGGACCATTGCTTGGACAAGGAGCTGAGTGGAGTAGGTGGTGAGAAAGAGTTGGATTCTCCGTACAGGAAGAACCTGCATGCCCAGGTCACCATATCGATGATCTCGGAGAAGGACAGCCTGTTGTCCATCACCACTCCAAGGTTTCTTGCACTAGGGGATGAGGTCACTGTGGTATGCCCTAGTGAGATGGAAAAATCGGAGAAGGGAGAGGTTAAAGCAGGGATGAAGATTACCTCTGTCTTACCTGGGTTGAGCTTTAGATGATGGTCGCCCATCCAGCTCTGGATGTCTCTCAGGCAGGCGGATATGTGGGTAGAGTTGGCACTGTGACACGCCCCTGCGCTAGGAGTTAGCACTGTGACACGCCCCTGCGCTAGGAGTTAGCACTGTGACACAGCCCTGTGCTAGGAGTTAGCACTGTGACACGCCGCTGCGCTAGGAGTTAGCACTGTGACACGCCCCTGCGCTAGGAGTTAGCACTGTGACACGCCCCTGCGCTAGGAGTTAGCACTGTGACACGCCCCTGCGCTAGGAGTTAGCACTGTGACACGCCCCTGCGCTAGGAGTTAGCATTGTGACACGCCCCTGCGCTAGGAGTTAGCACTGTGACACGCCCCTGCGCTAGGAGTTAGCACTGTGACACGCCCTTGCGCTAGGAGTTAGCACTGTGACACACCCCTGCGCTAGGAGTTAGCACTGTGACACGCCCCTGGGCTAGGAGTTAGCACTGTGACACGCCCCTGCGCTAGGAGTTAGCACTGTGACACGCCCCTGCACTAGGAGTTAGCACTGTGACACGCCCCTGTGCTAGGAGTTAGCACTGTGACACGCCCCTGGGCTAGGAGTTAGCACTGTGACACGCCCCTGCGCTAGGAGTTAGCACTGTGACACGCCCCTGGGCTAGGAGTTAGCACTGTGACACGCCCCTGCGCTAGGAGTTAGCACTGTGACACGCCCCTGCGCTAGGAGTTAGCACTGTGACACGCCCCTGCGCTAGGAGTTAGCACTGTGACATGCCCCTGCGCTAGGAGTTAGCACTGTGACACACCCCTGCGCTAGGAGTTAGCATTTTGACACAGTCTGTCCGTCTTCACAGTCCCGCCCCCACCTGGAGCCTGAGGGGGAGAAGTGTGACATCAGAGCAGCGACTCCATCACTGCAGGTGAGTGTCAGCCACGCCCACATGTTCACAGTGCACTACAGTACACTGCACTTACTGTAGCAGATTAATTACAGTACACTTACTGTAGCAGATGCATTACAGTACACTGCACTCACTTACTGTAGCAGATGCATTACAGTACACTGCACTCACTTACTGTAGCAGATGAATTACAGTACACTGCATTCACTTACTGTAGCAGATGCATTTCAGTACACTGCACTCACTTACTGCAGCAGATGCATTACAGTACACTTACTGTAGCAGATTAATTACAGGACACTTACTGTAGCAGATGCATTACAGTACACTTTCTGTAGCAGATGCTTATACCCAGTGATGTTCAACACAAGAGCAATGTATAGCAACAAGCGTTCCTCATCTCTCTCTCCACAGGCAGACTGGTGTTTGATCTGTGTGCTGCTCATTAAATGGGATGTCCTGTCTCTGTTCAATCTCAATCTCCCACTTCCCTTCCATCTATCCTTCTAAAAAAGTATTATATCTTAAATATTTTAATTGAACATATATCTTTCAATATAAACTTCAATATAAACCCGACAGCATTTTTGCAAATTATATTTTTATGAAATACTGTCTCTCAAAGGCTGTATAATTCAGTTTATTGAATCTAAATATCTACAAATATTGAGTATAAAAAGCTGCTGAAAATATACATTTTTGTTAATTAAAATATGTTGGAAGCAAATCCTGTTGGTAGCCTCCAGCGTCAGGGTTACTGTTAACTTAGTTGCAAGTATAAACGTAATCTGGGTAATATTTTGGGTGTATTTTTGTTAAAAATAAAGGACTAGCTAATTGGTTAGCTACGTATTACAAGGACTCTTAGATTTTTGTTTGTGTGTGTGTGTGTGTTTGTGTGTGTATGAGTGTGTGTGCCTCTGTGTGTATGTGTGTGCCTCTGTGTACATGTGTATGAGTGTGTGTGTGTGTGTGTGTATGAGTGTGTGTGTGTGTGTGTGAGTGCATGAGTGTGTGAACCCCCCTCTCCCCAGTGCGTTGATTCCCATGTGGCCTGGGGTTATTCGGTGGGTGGAGCCACCACACGAGCAGGGGGGTGATGGAGACGGGAGGGGCCACATGCTTTTCAGATAGGCCTACAGTAAACAAGCACCCTGAACACTTTTTAGAAAGGCAAATACAGGCAGACAAGCAAGGTACTGGGCAGAAGTGAACACAGACACAGGTTGGCAGGATTGAAAATTAAGCACCCCCTATATTTTTCATTTTGAATACTCTCCAGTATCACAGCTACTGAATCTAAACTATTAATAACCTTTTATTCCATGGAAATTACCTTCCAGACCGCTAGGAACCTACCTTCCTGCTTGTGATCAATACATTTTGCGTTTCCTTTGTGGATTTTCAAATAAATCTACTAAACAACTTCATCACCTGTCGTGTCTCTTATTATACACTTCAGGTTGATTAGATTTTGAAAGGATAACAATATCTAGCATCTACTTATAATAAAGGTTTTGATTAGGTTTGTGTACTGTGTCAAGCGCTATCCAGTCCTCGTCAACAGAGATAGCCACTAGCTAACCACATAGCTAACGTTGGTCTGCGCTAATATGCACCGTTAACGTTAGTCACATATAGGGACATATTGTGAACGATAACAAACGTTATTCTAAATTGAGTGATGTATTTTCAATATTCAGTTTGAATCCTGAGGTTTACGTTTGGAATAACGTTATTGGTGCAATTAATCGGTTTAACATTTCTGTTAACAAGTAAATTGAAAGACTAATCAAATATGTAGCACACATTGAACAGTTCACAAAATGGTGGTCGCCACGCAAGTTGGTTGATAGTAAGAGCGGCTGCTGAACAGTGAGTTCATATACAAGTTATACCGAGTTCATGAATGCGTGTTATTAAAAAAATACTATGTGTCGTGTGTTGAAATGAGATCTCAACAACCAAAATAAGAGTGCTGATAATCAGTAGGATCAGTAATTAATTTATTAAGAGTATGGAGCAGTATGCAGCAATCTCAAGGGTCTAAACTAGTGCATTAATCGCACTGAAGACTAATTCATTTAAATGCTCTATTGTTGCCCTGTGTGTGTATGATTTATGGTTATTGTAACGTGATACTTAACTGTAACCTAAAAGGAGGGAGTTAAGCACATTATTATACATTATAATATACTGAACTGTGTCACTACATAAAATGGGAAAAGAAAAGTTTATTAATATGTCTTACCGTGACTACTGATTAAAGGTGAAAAAGACATTGTTATTTTTAAAGTTTTGTTATCATATGGAAATGTCCATGTACATTGGTTAAAATAAGTTTACGGCTTATGGAAGTGAATGAAAGCATGGATTACGTCTCGTTGTTAATCATTATGTATTTGGTTATTTACTTACCTGAAGTGGTACGAGTGTCATGTTTTGATACCACTTGTGTGTATAACTGATATATAAAGGATTTAAAATAAATCTACCGTTGAAACACTAAACAACTTCATCACCTGTCGTGTCTCTTATTACACACTACAGGTTATCTGACCTCTGACCCCTAGTGGAGGGCGGGTAATAAGTGCATCATTGCAATGCCTGAGCACAGATGTTACAGGAACATCTGATACTTTGGCATTCATAAATTCTCTGGTAACATCCTCAGTGATGGTTATGTCCCTTACATTGGGTCAGCATCTGTGGGGAAAGTCACACACCCTCAGTGCAGCAGCATCTGTGGGGAAAGTCACACACCCTCAGTGCAGCAGCATCTGTGGGGAAAGTCACACACCCTCAGTGCAGCAGCATCTGTGGGGAAAGTCACACACCCTCAGTGCAGCAGCATCTGTGGGGAAAGTCACACACCCTCAGTGCAGCAGCATCTGTGGGGAAAGTCACACACCCTCAGTGCAGCAGCATCTGTGGGGAAAGTCACACACCCTCAGTGCAGCAGCATCTGTGGGGAAAGTCACACACCCTCAGTGCAGCAGCATCTGTGGGGAAAGTTACACACCCTCAGTGCAGCTGTCCCAGATTGAGGTCCTCTGGCTCTGGCCACTGGCCCTTCCATCAGGCCCACTGGTTCCTGGATGTACAGATATGTGGTGAATCATAAACTTGTTTACCAACTTAAGTGCAGCTGACGCCAGATATGATTTCCACAGGGAGGGAGTAATGCTCCCCCTTCCAGCAGATTCAGACACTTCACATTCACTCATGGTTGTGTTAAAGATAAAAACATTATTTCTAAGGAAAAACATTGTTCTTTGTTCTATATCTGGTTATTGAACACTACTTTCAGTTTAATTTTGACACATTTTTCAAGGAAATGTATTGAGCTTTCCTACAAAATCCTCCAGAATTCAGTGTTGTTTGGCAGTAGAGGAACCACTATGGGTTCTTCGAGAGCTCTCTCTCCATTCATCACACACACTGCCATTACACTCTCCAACCACAGGAGGGAGACAGAGTGCTATCGTTGCCCATTGTAAAAGCACTACAGTATAATGAGAGAGAGGAAACTAGAGTCTGGTGTTGAACTCAGACTTGGCCAGTGCTGACTGTTTGAAGCAGCCGCACAAGGGAGCGCAGAATTGGCCACAGAACCGATCAGTGGGAGGGTTTCCCCCGTCTTATCACACAAGAGCCTTTCTTCTGCTCACCTGCAGTCTGTCTGCTGTCTGCCTGTATTAGCTGAACAGGATGTACAGACCTCCATCACAGTGGCTCTGTATCTGAGTGACCTGCAGTGTGGGACCAGTAGAGTCCTCCATCACAGTGGCTCTGTATCTGAGTGACCTGCAGTGTGGGACCAGTAGAGTCTTCCATCACAGTGGCTCTGTATCTGAGTGACCTGCAGTGTGGGACCAGTATAGTCCTCCATCACAGAGGCTCTGTATCTGAGTGACCTGCAGTGTGGGGGAAGAAGGGGCTGTTGGGAGAAGAAGCTGTTCAGTGCTCTGGAGGACATCGCAGAAATGACATCTGTTGGTAAATACGATCAAACGTACTAAATTAGGACAACCGAAAAATCATGTGATTATTATGGATTTAAGAAAAAAATATCACAGTAATCAGAGAGAGCTAGCCCAGTATTCCCTGTTAACACTTCCTACAATTCCCTACTTGCTTTCATTAGTACCCAAACTATTTAAGTCCTTATTGCTTACTGCCAAAACTATTTCATTAGAACAGAACTTCCGTGTACTTTTGCTATCGATTAACATATTTTCATTAACTAAAATTTATACACAATATTTGTAGATATTTGGATTCAACATACTGAATTATACAGCTTTTGAGAGACAGTATTTTATAAAAATATTTAGCAAAAATACTGTCGGGTTAGCAATACTTTTTTCCAGTCAATTTCACTTGTTACACAGAAGTTTACATTGAGTTTCCAGGTGTACTTTCCTAGTTCTGGATGTGATGCTTTGACTTATGGTAGAACCTACGCACTTGTAAGTCGCTTTGGATTAAAAGCGTCTGCCAAATGACAAAAATGTAAATGTAAATGTAAATTAAAGATATATGTTCAATTAAAATATAATACTTTTTTATTTAAGTTGTAGAGGGAGCCTTCTCTCGACCAATCAGAATTCAGATGCCCCTCTTGACATTGTTAGGGGATCATTCCATCGGCAAAGTAGAGGAGCTGTCACAACAAATTCTATCCCCCTTACAAAACTTATCCCCTCCGGGGTCACGTTTCCGGTTTTGACATGGCCAACCGAGAACTGAACCTAGGACATTCCTCCCCCCATTCAATACCCGTTCACACCCCAACCCCCCTTACACACTGTCCTCCTGGGTCGCTTCAGTATATTCAGTAGGTGGCGGTAATGCAGTTCTATGTTTTTCACCCGAAGAAGAAGCAGAAGAAGAAGAAGAAAAAAGAAAAATAAGAAGACGACTTGAAATTGGTCATCAAACGATCTGGGTGAGTTCTTCCCCTTCATACTCTTGTAGCTGTAGCCGATGAAACGCGTGTTGTTGTATAATTTATTTTACAGCTTGAAAACGACGTTCTGGTCCTACGTTAGTTATCTGTGATGATCAGTCAGATTACAGTGAGTTAAAGGTAGATCGAGCTGAATAGTTTAACTACGGTGTTTTGTGGTTACTTAACATGCGTATCTCGTCGATGTGAGTTGTGAACAAAACCGCGCCATGGCATTGTGATTGGGTGAAGACGATATTGGAGAATCTTTATGTGAAGGCGATAATAAAAGAAGCACAACTTATAAGCTAGTGGTTCATATTTAATTGCGGTTGTGTTCGTTTTATATTCGATGTTGGACTTCAATAGAAGCTATAACGTTGTGGTTAATCAGGACAGTTGAACGAGATCGCAGCACAACGCCTCCTTTCAGTTATCGTCGCTCTTTTAATATTACGGCGGTTCTTGTCCAAATTATTACAATAGTGACGAACTCCAGAGCAACCCTGTTCTAATGTGGGACTTCCATCATCAATGCACAATCTTCCAGGGGGCAAGGTCATTCTATTTGCCAAATTCACATTCTCAATTCTTCCACTTATTTTTCTTTCATCTTTTCCTAGCCTCTCCCGATGTGTAGAGCTAGGGGCAAGAGAAGGAGCAAAGAAAAAGAGGAGAAATTATGATATGAGACGATACAGTCTATGGTCTAGTCACCCAGGGGGGGAAGAGGTTGGATTCCCCTACCTCATAATGCAAGAGCGCCCCCTGTGGCCAGTGAGACTTCTGCAGGACTGCTCAATTTAACAAATGTATCAGCTGCTGCAGTCTGACCTGTTTGATTCAGGCTAAATCCCTTCCCCTGTTTCCCTCCAGGAGCTGCACTTCTGCACACCTTTGAGCAGCAGTATGATGCAGGCAGGAGTCTGTCTGAGACAGGACACTGAGACAACACTACCAGAGCTCACTGAGCAGCACAGGATCAGACTGAAAGAAGAGGAACTCAGTGGACTGGAGTCAGAGACAGAGACAGAGTGTGCTGCACCAGGACTCAACACACTGGAGCCAGAGTGTGTTACAGCACACAGCAGGGTCAGTGATGGACACCACACACACACATCAGTGATAAAAACAGAAGCGGATCTGGGCTCCGCCCACACTGGGGATCTTATTAAGACGGAGAGCCTAGACTTTACAGAGCTGGGATATGTCACCCATCTGCATCCTGACCAAATGAAAACAGAGACTGAGGTTGGAGGATACCATCAGACAGAACAGATCAGTGACTCGGAGGATTTTAAATCTGATAAAATGAAGTGTGAATCCAGTGAAAGTTTAGTGAGTGATCTCATGAACACTGTGATGGATAGAGCTGGTGTTGATCTCAAAGAACAGGTTGAACCATGGCAATGTGTAGGAGAGACAAACCCAAACTGTGTAAAGGAAGGAATTGATCAAATGGCGACTCAGCGTGGGGACTTAAATGATCATGTTGACATGAAAAATGAGAATAGTCAGACCAAAAATCTCCAGAAAAGTACAAAACGCTGCAACAAGCATGAGCATTGTCCGGGAGTAAATGTGAAAATTGAAAAGTGTTTTTCCAAAGTATCAAATTTAAATATCCACCAGCGAATTCATACAGGTGAAAAGCCATACAAATGTATTGACTGTGGGAAGTGGTTTGGGCAGAAAGGTCATTTAAATGTCCACCAGAGAATTCATACAGGTGAAAAGCCCTACAAATGTATTGACTGTGGGAAGTGCTTTTGGCAGAAATGGAATTTAAATGTCCACCAGATAATTCATACAGGTGAAAAGCCCTATAAATGTCCTCAGTGTAAAAAGTGTTTTAGCAAAATGTCACATTTAAATAACCATCTGCTAATTCATACAGGTGAAAAGCCCTACAAATGTACTGACTGTGGGAAGTGGTTTCGGCAGAAATGGAAATTAAATGCCCACCAGAGAATTCATACAGTTGAAAATCCCTACACATGTCCTCAATGTGGGAAGTGCTTTTTCTATCTATCAACTTTAAATCGCCACCTGCAAATACATACAGATGAAAAGCCCTACAAATGTACTGACTGTGGAAAGTGTTTCTTTAAAGTATCAAATTTAAATGCCCACCAGAAAATTCATACAGGTGAAAAGCCATACAAATGTCCTAATTGTGGGAAGTGCTTTTACCAGAAATCATATTTAAATCGCCACCAGAAAATTCATACAAATGAAAAACCACACAAGTGTACCCAGTGTGACAAGTGTTTTCATGCTAAATCTGATTTAAAAGCACACCTGAGAATTCATACAGGTGAAAAGCCCTACAAGTGTTCTCAATGTGAGAAGTGCTTTTTCAATGTATCAGCTTTAAATCGCCACCTGCAAATACATACAGATGAAAAGCCCTACAAATGTCCTCACTGTGGGAAGTGTTTTTTTAAAGTATCAAATTCAAATGTCCACCAGAGAATTCATACAGGTGAAAAGCCATACAAATGTCCTAAATGTGGGAGTGCTTTACCAGAAATATCATTTCTGCTATAATCGCTGCCATAGTATTCGAAAAGCCATGCATCTGCACAAAGTGTGAGAAGTGATTTTATAAAATGTCTGATTTAAATAGCCACCCAATAATTCATACTGGTGAAAAGCCTGACCAATGTCCTCAGTGTAGGAAGTATTTTTCCAATATCATTCATTCATTCATTCATTATCCTAACCTGCTTATCCTGAACAGGGTCACAGGGGAGCTGGAGCCTATCCCAGCATTCATTGGGCAAAAGGCAGGAATACACCCTGGACAGTTCCCCAGTCCATCGCAGGGCACACACACAATTCACTCACACCCTCATACCGATGGGCAATTTAGACTCTCCAATCAGCCTAACCTGCATGTCTTTGGACTGTGGGAGGAAACCGGAGTACCCGGAGGAAACCCACGCAGACACGGGGAGAACATGCAAACTCCGCACAGAGAGGCCCCGGCTGACGGGGATTCGAACCCAGGACCTCCTTGCTGTGAGGCGGCAGTGCTACCCACTGCACCATCCGTGCCGCCGTATTTTTCCAATATGTCAAATTTAAATATCCCCCTGAGCGTTCATAGAGGTGAAAAGCCCTATCAATGTTCTCGTTGTGGTGAGTGTTTTTGCCAGGTATGAAATGTATATTCCCATCAGAGAATTCATACAGCTGAAAAGGCTATATGAACTTTGTGGAATTGTCTTTCCCAAAACAATGCTTTAATTGTTGTGGCAAGTATTTTTAAACTGTAAAATGTGTGTACTCTGTATTGGAATGGAATTTATAGTAAAACGTATTTAAGCATTCATTCACAATTCATTCTCTGAGGGTGAAATACTTATCGCTGCATGAAGCCGGTGTATAAACATGCACAAGCACTGCCCAAAATGCTTTTCATGCATTTAATTTGAGTTCACCCATAGGACTTCTGAGCTTTCATTAGACTTGAGATGTCTGATGAAAATAAACGCAACAATGAATTGATGCGTTTGTAAGTATGCGCGTTTATGTTACAGAATTGTGCAGGGCGAGCAGACTGGAATCCACTGGTGGTTAGAGTCGCCGCTAGTTAAATAGCTAGCTGAATAGCCTGTGTGGAAAGCGGCTAACAAAGTTGTTGTTTTGCAAATGATATTAGACCCCGGTCTCTTAGCCCATTGCTCATTCATAATGAGAATGGGGCATAGATATTTTTTGTACGTAAACACAGCAGCGACAAATTCTGTATAGTCTGCCTGTAAGAGTGATCTAAAGAGCTACTGACCATTGTCTTTGGAAAACCCACGTGATGGTAAGAGTGATGGTAAGAGGTATTTAAAGAGGTTCTTGGTGTCACAAGGCTTTTGGGAAACCCACCCCTGTCCCTTTTCAGTTCTTTTCACTTCTGATGTAGAGGCTGATGTGTCTGTCAGCTAAAGCTGATCTTTAGACAGTATGTTTTATCTGAGATGTCAGTTTGCGTCTTTGTTTCACTCGTGTAGATGAATTGTGTGAGTGTACACGGACCTTTATGCCGCATACATTTCTGAATAAACTCTTATGTCCTTCACTGTGCCATAGCCTCATCCTTCACTGCCCCTGTTTATGATTGTTGTTTAATTCTTGTTACATGAAACTTGAAATAGCCCAAACTAAGTCCTGAGTAAACGGAGTGAATACGCATGTACGTGTGATATTTCAGTTTTTTATTTTTAATACATTTGCCAAAATAATAATAAACTAATAAACCTTTTAACTTTGTCATAATTGAGTATTGTGTGTAGATTGCTGAGGGGAAAAAAATGAATTGAGTCCATTTTACAGAGTGAATACTTTCTGTAGGCACTGGATTACTAATGTTTGCACAGGATTTTAGTTAAATGAAAATGGGGTAAAGTTCAAACTTCTGTATGACTGGCTAAAATAAATAGATTTTAGATGTAGTATACATTCACATACAAATTGTTGCTGGGAGTGTACTGGCATTATTTATCTTGTGAAATGTTCTTATGTCCTCAACACCGCTAACCAAGCTCACCATGAAGAATCGCCTCTAGTTCACGTTGAGGCTTTTAAATGACCTCTGTCTCCTCGAGATCAAAGCTTCAGTCTTCATAAGTTTTATCTGTTATACACGGAATCAATGTGGTTGCCCTTCTTTTAACCTTTTCCAGTGCCTGTGTTTCCTGTAGTACGGTCCTCAGAACTGCACATAATAATCTGTTAGTGTGGTCTGACAAGGGTATTATTTAAGGTGAGTAGAACTTCCTTAGATTTATACTCGATACTCTTGGCTCTGTAACATAGGAATTGTGTAAGAAATTACTTGATATTGAAACATTTTCTTTTTCATTTTCTCCTTTTCTTGCCCGTAGCTTCACCCATCGGGATAGGCTAGGAAAAGATATGTGTGTGAATGAATAAGTGAAGTTGATCATTTATACGTCAGCCTTTCCGAAATAATGCTTCTGTAAATAATGCTCAACTCCACTACCACCCTCCTCCACCCCGTATTTCAGTTGCCTACATAAACATGCATGGATTCATTTATTCAACAAACCATTTCCAAATGACTTTTATTTCCAATAAATTTGTTACAGATGTTACAGTGGGAAATAATAGTTTTTGAATGTGAACACTGAACATTGAATATCTTATTGGCAAAGGGAATATGTGAGGGCTTGGAAAAAAATAACAATTATGACAGGGCTTATCCCGATGTGGTTCACCCTTTCGTCGCCCCCTATCAGCCCCAGGAACATTTAAGGAGTTGGAATGTCCTTAAAGATGGCGGACCTCGATCGATTTCCGGGTCTGGAAGGAAAGGAAAAGAAAGTGGAGAAAATTAAGCGATTGGAATGAGCCCCGTATGTTTCATTTTACACGTATTTTAGTGACCAAGGGAAGGGCGTTCGGGAGAGCGCCAGTAGAGGGCGTTATGTGCTGCTAAAGCCGGTGTTTGCACTGAGGTGGTTCCGACCCTGACTGTTTCGAAGGACATTTAACACTGTAGTTTGCAGATTATTAGTGTGAGAGGCCTTGTGTTAACAGAGGGAATGCTGGGAAAGGAGAGCTTCTGCTTCATCTCTGTGGTTACTGTGATATTTTCTCCGGGCCATCATTCAAACCTTTTTCTCCTAATTGTTTTCATCACATAATTGTTTCTGTAGTCCTAATTTAGTACGTTTGATCGTATTTACCAACAGATGTCATTTCTGCGATGTCCTCCAGAGCACTGAACAGCTTCTTCTCCCAACAGCCCCTTCTTCCCCCACACTGCAGGTCACTCAGATACAGAGCCTCTGTGATGGAGGACTCTACTGGTCCCACACTGCAGGTCACTCCGATACAGAGCCACTGTGATGGAGGACTCTACTGGTCCCACACTGCAGGTCACTCAGATACAGAGCCACTGTGATGGAGGACTCTACTGGTCCCACACTGCAGGTCACTCAGATACAGAGCCACTGTGATGGAGGACTCTACTGGTCCCACACTGCAGGTCACTCAGATACAGAGCCACTGTGATGGAGGACTCTACTGGTCCCACACTGGAGGTCACTCAGATACAGAGCCACTGTGATGGAGGACTCTACTGGTCCCACACTGCAGGTCACTCAGATACAGAGCCACTGTGATGGAGGACTCTACTGGTCCCACACTGCAGGTCACTCCGATACAGAGCCACTGTGATGGAGGACTATACTGGTCCCACACTGCAGGTCACTCAGATACGGAGCCACTGTGATGGAGGACTCTACTGGTCCCACACTGCAGGTCACTCAGATACAGAGCCACTGTGATGGAGGTCTGTACATCCTGTTCAGCTAATACAGGCAGACAGCAGACAGACTGCAGGTGAGCAGAAGAAAGGCTCTTGTGTGATAAGACGGGGGAAACCCTCCCACTGATCGGTTCTGTGGCCAATTCTGCGCTCCCTTGTGCGGCTGCTTCAAACAGTCAGCACTGGCCAAGTCTGAGTTCAACACCAGACTCTAGTTTCCTCTCTCTCATTATACTGTAGTGCTTTTACATTGGGAGCAACAGTAGCACTCTGTCTCCCTCCTGTGGTTGAAGAGTGTAATGGCAGCGTGTGATGAATGGAGAGCTCTGGAAGAACCCATAGTGGTTCCTCTACAGCCAAACAACACTGAATTCTGGAGGATTTTGTAGGAAGCACAAGCTCAATACATTTCCTTTAAAAAATGTGTCAAAATTAAACTGAAAGTAGTCTTCAATAACCATATATATAACAAAGAACAATGTTTTTCCTCAGAAATAATGTTTTTATCTTTAACACAACCATGAGTGAATGTGAAGTGTCTGAATCTGCTGGAAGGGGGAGCATTACTCCCTCCCTGTGGAAATCATATCTGGTGTCAGCTGCACTTAAGTTGGTAAACAAGTTTATGATTCACCACATATCTGTACATCCAGGAACCAGTGCCTGATGGAAGGGCCAGTGGCCAGAGCCAGAGGACCTCAATCTGGGACAGCTGCACTGAGGGTGTGTGACTTTCCCCACAGAAGCTGCTGCACTGAGGGTGTGTGACTTTCCCCACAGATGCTGCTGCACTGAGGGTGTGTGACTTTCCCCACAGATGCTGCTGCACTGAGGGTGTGTGACTTTCCCCACAGATGCTGCTGCACTGAGGGTGTGTGACTTTCCCCACAGATGCTGCTGCACTGAGGGTGTGTGACTTTCCCCACAGATGCTGCTGCACTGAGGGTGTGTGACTTTCCCCACAGATGCTGACCCAATCTAAGGGACATAACCATCACTGAGGATGTTACCAGAGAATTTATGAATGCCAAAGTATCAGACGTTCCTGTAACATCTGTGCTCAGGCATTGCAATGATGCACTTGTTAAGAGACATGACAGGTGATGAAGCTGTTTAGCATTTCAACAGTAGATTTATTTTAAAATCCTTTATATATCAGTTATACACACAAGTGGTATCAAAACATGACACTCGTACCACTTCAGGTAAGTAAATAACCAAATACATAACGATAAACAATGAGACATGTAATCCATGCTTTCATTCACTTCCATGAGCTGTAAACGTATTTAAACCAATGTACATGGACATTTCCATGACAGTGAAACTAAAAATAACCATGTCTTTTTCACCTTTAATCAGTAGTCACAGTAAGACAAATTAATAACCTTTTATTTTCTCATTGTATGTAATGACACAGTTCAGTATAATATAATGTATAATAATGTGCTTAACTCACTCCTTTTAGGTTACAGTTAAGTATCATACACACACAGGGTGACAATAGAGCATTTCATTGAATTTCTCTTCAACGTGATTAATGCACTAGTTTGGACCGTTGTAATTGCTGCATACTGCTATTATTATAATGGCATACTCTTAATAAACTAATTACTGACCCTACTGATTATCAACACTCATATTTTGGTTGTTGAGATCTCATTTCAACACATCACCTCAACACACATTCATGACCTCTGTAAAACTTGTATATGAACTCATTCTAAAGCAATCACTCTTTACTATGAAACAACTTGCATTGCGACCGCCATTTTATGAACTCTTCAATGCATGTTCTACGTCACGTCACTGACTACTAGTTTCCGATTTACTTGTTAACAGAAATGTTACACCGATTCATTGCACCAATAACGTTATTCCAAACGTAAACCTCATAGGATTCAAACAGAATACTGAAAATACATCACTCAATTTGGAATAACGTTTGCTATCGTTCACAATATGTTCCTACATGTGACTAACGTTAACGGTGCATTACGATTAGCACAGACCACGTTAGCTATGTGGTATGCTAGCTCTTTCGACGAGGACTGGATAACGCTTGTTAAAACACATTTATTGACATAGTACACGAAGCTAATGGAAACCTTTATAATAATTAGATGCTAGATATTGTTATCCTTTCGAAATCGAATCAACCTGTAGTATATAATAAGACGCAAGACAGGCGATGAAGTTGTTTAACGTTTCAACGGTTGATTTATTTGAAAATCCACGAAGGAAACGCAGAATGTATTGATCGCGAGCAGGAAGCTCCCCCTAGCGGTCTGGAAGGTAATTTCTATGGAATAAAAGGTTATTAATAGTTATGAATAGATTCAGTAGCTATAATACTGGAGAGTATTAAAAATGAAAAATATAGGGGGTGCTTAATCTTCAATCCTTTACACACTGCCAACCAGTGTCTGTGTTCATTTCTGCCCAGTACCTTGCTTGTCTGCCTGTATTTGCCATTCTAAAAAGTGTTCAGGACGCTTGTTTACTGTAGGCCTATCTGAAAACCAAAAGATGGAGGAGGAGTACCAGAGGAGACATGTATTATTATTATTATTATTATGATGATGATGATGTACTTCTGATAAAGTCAGTGTGGCTGGAGCCTATTCCAGCATACATTGGGGGAAGGCAGGAATACACCCTGGACAGGTCGCCAGTCCATCGCAGGGCACACACACCATTCACTCACACACTCATACCTATGGGCAATTTAGACTCTCCAATCAGCCTACCCTGCATGTCTTTGGACTGTGGGAGGAAACCGGATTACCCGGAGGAAACCCACGCAGACACAGGGAGAACATACAAACTCCACACAGAGAGGCCCCAGCCGACTGGGATTCAAACCCAGGACCTCCTTGCTGTGAGGCAGCAGTGCTACCCACTGCACCATCCGTGCCACCTTTGAAGCAATCTTGCAATTTGAAACTCATTGGTTCAAATTCCTAATTTATCATGAAATACTATAGGAACATTGGTTTCAGATCACTCACACACAAGATACCTATAGCTTCACTGTTTCGTTGTTTTTACAACACTTGTTGTTTTTAAAATACTTCATGTCTCAATATGGTTCTTTTTGTGGTTCTAAATATAGGGAATAGTGGAAACAGTTACAATTGCAACACGTGTTTGTTTCACATTTTTTGCTAACAAGCTTTTTTAATTTTTCTTCTTTTATTTATTTTTGTCCTTTGTTAATATCCTCAGAACGCCCGTGCAGAAATATATCACACTGTACCATGCGATTCCAGCCAAAAGAGGCTGCCACAGTCGCTCAGTGGAGAGGTTTTTGATACGGATTTGTCCTCTTGACGAGGGCCCACTAGCTGACCCACAGCTGCGCTGAAGAGAACGCGCAAAATGGCTGTCGGATTGAACACTATTTTCAGTCTGATCTTTGAGAGGGTTTGAAGGGTTCCCCAACCTCATAATGCATGCAGTGCGCCCCCTGTGGTCAGACAGAAATCTGCACCACTTCTGCAGTTTGGTTCTGGCTGAATCCCTTCCAATGTTTTGGAGCTGACTGCTGACTTTCGTAGTCGCTGGAGCAGTACCGGAACAAGCACTTCTGTCCACTGTGGCTGAGCTCAGACTGCACCAGGCTGCCAGTGCAGTATTGATGGATCATTGCATTTATACAGCGCTTTTCATGACACTCAAAGGGCTTACAGTCATAAGGGGGAAACTACAGGAAGCGTTTGCAAGCTGTTATAGTTGCCCGAGGAGTAGTTACAAAGTATTAACTGACAGGGTTCCCAAACTTTTGCACAGGGTCTTTCTCCTTTTTCTGTTCACCAAGATATTAATTGTAAAAGGGATTTTGAGTGGGAGTGCCCAAATTACACATTATGGATAGTCACCAAATTTAGAATGTTTGTCCTATCTAAAGACATTTCGAGCTGAAATGAAATATCTACATGCAAGCTTACATGTGTTTCCTTTCCTCCATGTTCTACAAATAAGCAAATGAACACTCGGCCATTTTAACTGAGAAACTGGCAACACGCACTACCTATAACTGGGCACCAGTTGACACAGAAACAAATATAGGTGGCCATTGCACTTTTCAAAATCTCTCACATATTTATTGGTTGATTTAAAACATGGCCTTGCTACAGAACACCTGTAACATGGGAACAATCCCGACAGTGAATAAGGAGGAATTGATCATTCTCTATCCAGCCAGGGGGGGGGAGTGTGGCTGAGTGACAGGCAGCAGGTCTGTGGTCAGGTGAAGTAGTATTCAGCATCTAGCTGCTCCTGTGTCAACTTCACCAGCAGCCGCCTTGAGTCCTTCTTCTTCATCTTTGGAGGCTGGGAACGGTACACCAACCTTCGGCTTGTCTGTGGGAAAAAAAGACACATTTCGTTCAAGCGCAAAGCAAACAAAATCTCCAGTTGCATCCTTGTGGGAAGTGCTTTGTAATTAATCTGAAAAGTGGCATGGCTATCAGTGGCATGGCTGTCAGTGGCATGGCTGTCAGTGGCATGGCTGTCAGTGGCATGGCTATCAGTGGCATGGCTGTCAGTGGCATGGCTGTCAGTGGCATGGCTATCAGTGGCATGGCTGTCAGTGGCATGGCTATCAGTGGCATGGCTCTCAGTGGCATGGCTGTCAGTGGCATGGCTATCAGTGGCATGGCTATCAGTGGCATGGCTATCAGTGGCATGGCTATCAGTGGCATGGCTGTCAGATTAAGTATTTATTTTTCGTCATCGCATTTTTATTTTTATCCAATTATTTGCAGGATATTTGAGTTTGCAGGGAAGTTGAAATTCGTGTGTCAACCATGGCGACATTGGCTCAGGCGGTAATGAGCAGTCGCCTGGCAGTCGGAGGGTTGCCTGTTTGATCCCACCCAGGGTGTCCCTGAGCAAGACACCTAACCCCAAAATGGTCCTGATGAACTGGTTGGTGCCCTGCATGGCAGCCAATCGCCATCGGTGTGTGAGTGTGTGTTTGAATGGGTGAATGAGAAGCATTAATTGTACACTGCTTTGGATGAAGGCGCTATATAAATGCCAACCATTTACCATTTAGACATGTAGACAGGTGTGTGGTGTGTATGTCCTGCAGACAGTGTGGTGTGGTGTGTGGTGTGAGAGTGTGTGTCTCCTGTAGACTGTAGACAGGTGTGTAGTGTGTGTCTCTTGTAAACAGGTGTATGGTGTGTGAGTGTGATGTGTGTGTGTGTGACAGGTGTGCAGTGCGTGTCTCCTGTAGACAGGTGTGTGGTGTGAGTGTGTGTATCTCCTGTAGACAGGCATGTGGTGTGTGTCTCTTGTAGACAGGTGTGTGGTGTGTGAGTGTGTGTGTGTGGTGTGTGTGTGACAGGTGTGTGAGTGCGTGTGACAGGTGGGTGGTGTGTCAGTGTGTGTGTGTGTGTGTGTGACAGGTGTGTGTGACAGGTGTGTGGTGCGTGACAGGTGTGTGGTGTGAGTGTGTGTGTCTCCTGTAGACAGGCATGTGGTGTGTGTGTGTGGTGTGTGAGTGTGTGTGACAGGTGGGTGGTGTGTGAGTGTGTGTGTGAGCGTGACAGGTGTGTGTGTGTGTGTGTGTGTATGAGTGACAGGTGTGTGAGTGTGACAGGTGTGTGAGTGTGTGTGTGAGTGTGACAGGTGTGTGTGTGTGACAGGTGTGTGTGTGTGTGTGTGTGCATGAGTGACAGGTGTGTGTGTGTGTGTGTATGAGTGACAGGTGTGTGTGTGTGTGTGTGTATGAGTGACAGGTGTGTGTGTGAGTGTGAGTGTGACAGGTGTGTGTGTGTGTGTGTGTGTGTGTGTGTGTGTGAGTGTGAGTGTGACAGGTGTGTGTGTGTGTGTGTGTATGAGTGACAGGTGTACCATGCGTTTGATGTCGGAAGCAGCTCGCTCCGCCGCGAGTCTCCGTCTCTCCATCTGCCGCTGCTTCTCCGTCAGCTGTTTCTCCAGCAGCATCCTGCAGAGCACAGGTAACCACGGTAACCACCTGCCCCAAAACACCTGAGAACCACAGTAACACCACAGTAACCCGCTGCCCCAAAAACACCACGGTAACTGAAGACAGGTGTTTTTATCATCGCGGCGGTTAAAACTGAGACAGGTGTGGTGTCACGGTAACAGTTGTTGCTAAGAGAGTGTTGGGTGTTGAGTGGCAGCTCACTTGGCCCGCCTCTCGGTCTCGCGCGTGCGCTCGATCGCTTCGAACATCCCGGGCGGGAGCTCCTCGATCAGCTGCATGATCTCCTCCACTTTCTGCTCGATGCAGGCGATCATGGAGAGCGCGCTCGACTCCACCTCCTCCACACACCTCTCATACACCGTCTTCACCTGGTCGTGGAGCTGCTTAATCATCTTATCCTGAGAGAGGGAGAGAGGGAGAGAGGGGGAGAGAGAGGGAGAGAGGGAGAGGGGGAGAGAGAGGGAGAGAGACAGAGAGAGGGAGAGAGAGGGAGAGAGAGGGAGAGAGACAGAGGGAGAGAGACGGAGAGAGAGAGAGGGAGAGAGGGGGAGAGAGAGGGAGAGAGAGAGAGGGAGAGAGACAGAGAGAGAGAGAGAGAGAGAGAGAGAGGGAGAGAGACAGAGACAGAGAGAGAGAGACAGAGAGAGAGAGAGAGACAGAGACAGAGCGGGAGAGAGACAGAGAGAGACAGAGAGGGAGAGAGAGAGAGAGACAGAGAGGGAGAGAGGGAGAGAGAGAGGGAGGGAGAGAGAGAGGGAGAGAGAGGGAGAGAGACAGAGACAGACCACAACAACACAGCGATGAGTACAGGTCACCAGTCAACCTTTCACTGTCACAAAACAGGAATATATTCTCTCCAAACTGGAGTCTACCATATTTCTTCAGTATGTACAATATGGACGCAGGTCAGAAGCCCGAGATCTTTATGTGCTCATCTAGAGTGGTGAACCTTGGCTGAGAAACAGGTTTATTGTACCAATCAGGAGGTTGTGGAACGAACAGGCTTCACAAAATGTCCCAGCTAGCACAAAATGGGCACGTGCAGCGTTTGGCATGCCAGGTTGTGTGGAGCGCGTGGAACACCTGGTTGACGTTGTATTCTCCGTAAGAGAACAGCTTGGACTTGAGCTCCAGTTCGGAGGCAATCTCTTGGGCGACCTTGATGTCGACCTTCAGCTTCTCGATGTTCTCGCTGCCGGTCTCCATGACCGTCGTCCTGCAGGGGTTACAGCCGTGTTACCATGGTCACAGGCTATAGCCGGGTTACCGCCGGTGACAAGCTCCAGCCTACAGCTCAGGTCAATGCTACTGTACAGAGACACTGTTGCCAAGGCACTTTACAGAGAAACGGAACAGGCTGATGTGGAAAGAACAAGACTCACCACCAAACCCACCCCCCCCCCCCCCCCCCCCAAAATAAACCACGCCCACTGTGAGCTTCCTGTGTGAACTAGCTTGTGTCACATCATCTGTCATTTCTGGCACATATAGACCTATAAAAGATCTATAAGAAGCTGTAGGGGCCAGGGCTCACAGTTTGGTCCTGGTCTGGTGCAGAACCTTGTGGACCCGGTTCATGTCCTCCTCCGAGTTCTGGAAGTTCTGGATATGGAACAGGTTCTCCTCCATCAGCTTGTCCAGAGCCAGCATCACATCCTGAGGCTCCGAGAAGTAAATCACTGGCTCCTATAGGGGGCGACAGTGAGCCATGAACCACTCAGCCCTGCGTGTGTGTGTGTGTGTGTGTGTGTGTGTGTTTGGGTGTGTGTGTGACTGTGTGTTTGTGTGTGTGTAAGACTGGGTATGTGTGTGTGTGTGTGTGTGTGTGTGTGTGTGTGTAAGACTGGGTATGTGTGTGTGTATGTGTGTGTGTGTGTGTGTGTGTGTGTGTGTGTGTGTGTGTAAGACTGGGTATGTGTGTGTCTGTGTGTGTGTGTGTAAAACTGGGTATGTGTGTGTGAATATGTGACTGTGTTTGTGTGTGTATGTGTATAAGACTGAGTATGTGTGTGTGTGTGTAAGACTGGGTATGTGTGTGTGTGTGCGTGTGTGTGTACCAACCTCGTCACTGTCAGAAACCATGTCGATGTCGATCTGGGAGGTCTGTTGATGATCCTTCTTAGCACTGAAGAAGCAAAATAGTTCCACTGTGAGAAAGTGGGACGCTTTGTGCTACAGGTATAGAGCTTTGCTTGTGCTACAGGTATAGAGTGCTGTGCTGCTACAATGAGCATAATGATGGCACATTAAATGAAACAGAACACAGAGAGGATATTTAAGGATTAAATTCCTGACCTTTTCTTGTGGGCCTTCTGCGAGCATTTCTTTGTCTTTGACGTATGTTTGCTTTTCTTCTTCCCTGAACGAACGACGCAAAACATTTTAGCTCCTCTAACTACTGCATTTCCTCCGTGCATCTATGTTCAGTTTTGAGCTCAATAAAGAGCTGCCTGTAAGTCTGTCTACATTCTGCGCGAGGCAGACAACACGGCAGACTTTAATTGAAGGGCCTGGAGCCCGGAGCCCGGGAGGGTCATGGCCCTGATTCAGGCGTGTCAGACTGCAGTCCTGGGGGGCTGCGGTGTCTGCAGGTTTAGCTCCAGTCCTGGGGGGCCGCAATGGTTTCCTTTTAATTAGCAGCCGATTAGGGCCATGGGAACAAGGTGTTTAGACTATTTAACCTTCATGCCGAAACAATGAAAACCAGCAGACAGTGTGGCCCTCCAGGACTGGACTCTGAGCTGAGTGCAGTCTGGCCCCCTCCCTGGCTGAGTGCAGTCTGGCCCCCTCCCTGGCTGAGTGCAGTCTGAGCCCCTCCCTGGCTGAGTGCAGTCTGGCCCCCTCCCTGGCTGAGTGCAGTCTGGCCCCCTCCCTGGCTGAGTGCAGTCTGACCCCCTCCCTGGCTGAGTGCAGTCTGGCCCCCTCCCTGGCTGAGTGCAGTCTGGCCCCCTCCCTGGCTGAGTGCAGTCTGGCCCCCTCCCTGGCTGAGTGCAGTCTGGCCCCCTCCCTGGCTGAGTGCAGTCTGGCCCCCCTCCCTGGCTGAGTGCAGTCTGGCCCCCTCCCTGGCTGAGTGCAGTCTGGCCCCCTCCCTGGCTGAGTGCAGTCTGGCCCCCTCCCTGGCTGAGTGCAGTCTGGCCCCCTCCCTGGCTGAGTGCAGTCTGGCCCCCTCCCTGGCTGAGGGCAGTCTGGCCCCCTCCCTGGCTGAGTGCAGTCGGAGCCCCTCCCTGGCTGAGTGCAGTCTGACCCCCTCCCTGGCTGAGTGCAGTCTGGCCCCCTCCCTGGCTGCAGGTGTTTCTCCAGACCTTTGGCGGTCAGCTCGGCCTCCTCCCCCCTCAGGCGCTCCAGCTGGGCTCGCCGGCGCTCAGCCTTCTCCAGGGCCTGCTGCGCCTGCCACGCGGGCGGGGCCAGGCCCGTCAGGAAGTCCTTATACTGCGTGTACTCCTGAAGCTTCTCCCGAAAACTCTCTATGTCACTGCGAGAGGAGAGACCAGCCCACTGTCACTGAGAGAGGAGAGACCAGCCCACTGTCACTGAGAGAGACCAGCCCACTGTCACTGAGAGAGACCAGCCCACTGTCACTGAGAGAGGAGAGACCAGCCCACTGTCACTGAGAATGTAGAGACCAGCCCACTGTCACTGAGAGAGGAGAGCCCAGCCCACTGTCACTGAAAGAGACCAGCCCACTGTCACTGAGAGAGGAGAGACCAGCCCACTGTCACTGAGAATGTAGAGACCAGTCCAATCTCACTGAGAGAGGAGAGACCAGCCCACTGTCACTGAGAGAGGAGAGACCAGCCCACTGTCACTGAGAGAGACCAGCCCACTGTCACTGAGAGAGACCAACCCACTGTCACTGAGAGAGACCAGCCCACTGTCACTGAGAATGTAGAGACCAGTCCAATCTCACTGAGAGAGGAGAGGCCAGCCCACAGTCACTAAGAGTGTAGAGACCAGCCCAACCTCACTGAGAGGAGAGACCAGCCCATTGTCACTGAGAGAGGAGAAACCAGCCCACTTTCACTGAGAGAGGAGAGACCAGCCCACTGTCACTGGGAAAGGAGAGACCAGCCCACTGAGAGAGACACCCACTGTCACTGCGGGAGGGGAAACACACATTCTGAAATGGTGGGGCTAACACTACAGGTGAATGTGCTCAGTGAAAAGGAGTACCACAGCACGTGACGTTAGGGACAGCGAACATTAAGCCTCGGCCCTGTGCCTGTACAACCTTTTCAGCCTCCGGATTTCAGCCGTTTTCCTCTCGGACTCCTCCGTCACCTGGGTCTTCAGCTTGGAGCATTTCTCCGACCTGCGGCACAAGGGCGCAGCACGTCGTCACATGACCAGCGCGGCCGTGATGTCACGGGCGTCTGGGCGGACGGAGGGCTACGCACAGCTGCAGGGCCTCGACCAGCTTCTCCTGCCGCTCCTCGATCAGCCTCTGGAACAGCATCTCCTCCTCCTCCACGTGCTTCTCAGCCAGCGTGATCGCGGGCAGCTCCATCTCGATGTCCCTCCGCAGCTTCTCGATGATGCTGCGCTTGATGGAGTTGGCGAACTGCACAGACCAGGCCACACGCGCCGCACTTAGCAACACGCCGCACTTAGCAACAGGCCGATGTCATTCAGGCCACAGGGGGCGTGTGGGGGGGGGGGGGGGTGTGGGCGCGGAGCGGGTCGGCAGATCGAACAGCATTGTGTTCATTTTGGGTTCATTTTTTATTTTTTAACCGGTACCTTAGTGTAGACTTTCTCTCTTTGTTCGCCCAGGTACTCCGTGAGAGTCAGCTTCTGCAAAGAGCCACCTGTGGAAAAAGCCAGAGCTGGTTTACACAGCAACCTTAAACATCGGGCTCGCATTCAGTCACAGAAAACTTCACACCTGATTATAACCGACGGCTCCTATTGATGTGGATTAAAAACATTCCGACGTTGTGGATGAAAGAGTTGATCCTTGGCTTGCATTCATTTTCAGGGCTATTGCCACACATTTTAATATTGCCTCACTCAGGGTCATGGCACAATACACACTGTAGTTTTTTGGACCCTTGAATTTAGTGGAATAGGACCTTGAGCGATACAAAGGTAAGTGTGGGACCGTATCATTTGGTTCTCTTAGCATTAGGGTTCGGTTTCACGGGCGCTGCATTTTACATCTACACTTAACATTTTAGTTATTTGGCAGACTCTTTTAATCCAAAGCGATTTACAAGTGCATAGGTTCTTCCACAAGTTAAAAGCATCACATCCATAACTAGCAAAACACGCATGAAAAGCTGTTCTAAATAAAAAGACAATAGTCATCGTAAGTGCAATTTCTTTTACTTGGACTGAGGTATAGTCTGAAAAGGTAAGTTTTTAGTCTGCGTGGAAATATGGGGAGGGATTCTGCTGTCCTGACAGTGGTAGGTAAGGTGATTCAGGGGTGCTGTGTTTCAGGGGCGCTGCGTTTCAGGGGTGCTGCGTTTCAGGGGCGCTGCGTTTCAGGGGCGCTGCGTTTCAGGGGTGCTGCATTTCAGGGGCGCTGCGTTTCAGGGGCGCTGCGTTTCAGGGGCGCTGCGTTTCAGGGGCGCTGCGTTTCAGGGGCGCTGCGTTTCAGGGGCGTACTGTTGGCGGCAAACGCGGGCTGGGCGGCCATGTCGGCGTCGCTCTCCTCGGTCTCGGAGACGATGTCCTGGATCACCACCCTGGGGCGGGTCCGCCGCCGGGACAGCTGAGTGCTCCTCATGTAGTGCGGCAGGCCGCCCCTCTCCTGCCCAGCACACACAACAACTACAGTAACGCTGCAGTGAAACTACAATAACACTGACAACAAGGGGGCCCTACCCGTTCCTGGCTTTATGTCATCTGATTTAACGAGCTGGTGTACAGGTCGGCCAAATGAATCTCACTGAGCGTAGTACATAATCAGTGGGATACTACATTTACAGATGTACAATAATTATACTGGACTATAGTACATAATCAATAGGATAATTATACTCTAGTACATAATCAGTGGGATACTACATTTACAGATGTACTATAATTATACTGGACTATAGTACATAATCAATAGGATAATTATACTCTAGTACATAATCAGTGGGATACTACATTTACAGATGTACTATAATTATACTGGACTATAGTACATAATCAATAGGATAATTATACTCTAGTACATAATCAGTGGGATACTACATTTACAGATGTACTATAATTATACTATAGCACATATGTCATCTGACATTTTAGATACATTTCTAGACGAAGGCATTAATGACAGTCAGAGACTGTTCTTGTGTCCCTGTATGATATGGTACGGGGCTACTTACTGACTTGGCCTGTGTACCATGTGTCCTAGACATGATGTTCAGGGCTTTGGACAACTGATACTTTATGTGATTTGTACCTTATCCGACCTGTTCTGTAGTTGAACTAATGACCTTCGGTATGCACTTACTGTACGTCACTTTGGATAAAAGCATAAATAACCATGAATAGTGGCTGGACCTGGTCTGGTCCAGTTCAGACCAGAGAGACAAATAAACCAGCCCTTAGCTGACAAACTACCAGATGGTTTGTTTTGGAAATAACATTATTATCCATGCACATGCAGACCAGATCTGCACAGCCTAGACTACAGGGTATATTATTGGAAAGTTGTGTACTAAATAGTAGGCCAGTGTGCCAATTCGACACAGCCCTTGCCTCCCTGCGGTCAGATGCAGGTACCATGAGCTGTCTTTGTGCTTTAGCGAAGTCTAACATCCGGGAACTGTCACCCACAGAACTGTGAATCTCCCCCCTGTAACTGTGTTTCTGTAAACTGTCCATCCTGTGAATCTCCCCCCTGTAACTGTGTTTCTGTAAACTGTCCATCCTGTGAATCTCCCCCCTGTAACTGTGTTTCTGTAAACTGTCCATCCTGTGAATCTCCCCCCTGTAACTGTGTTTCTGTAAACTGTCCATCCTGTGAATATCCCCCCTGTAACTGTGTTTCTGTAAACTGTCCATCCTGTGAATCTCACCCCTGTAACTGTGTTTCTGTAAACTGTCCATCCTGTGATTGACATACCTGTGGCTGGGCCGGGACATCTTCCGATTTCTCCCGGAGAAACTCCTCTCTCTGCTTACGGAAGAGGACCACGGGGCGCAGAAATGGGTTCCTGGCCTTTCTACCCTCATCTGAGCATACAACAAAACTACAATAAAACTACAATAACACTCAGCATACAGTAAAACTACAATACAATTACAATAAAATTGTTAACACTCAGCATACAATAAAAGTACAATAACACTCAGCAAACAGTAAAACTACAGTAACTACAATAAAAGTACAATAACACTCAGCAAACAGTAAAACTACAGTAACTACAATAAAACTACAATAACGCAGCGCACACTACGATAAAACTCAAAAAAATGTATCTCTCAGCACAAATCCTATTAATTAAAAATCATCAATGTCACCGTATTTCATTAGTGATGGCATTCTTGTATGTCTCTGTTGAATACACCATACGCAGCTCCTATGGACATAGGCTTGATAGAATAACGGATAACCCCATATTTCCACGCATACACTACCGTTTTGGATCCTGTGACCTCACAATTCTTTAGTGATGTCACGGAAGTATGTGCGATCGGGCCTCAAAGATGGCGGCGCAGCAAGTACACTAAGCATTTCTAAACGCTAGTTAGAATTAGCTTAGCTAATTCGTTTTCCCAAAGACAGCAATTATTACATAAATTAGATTCGTTAAGTACAATATAATAGAGTCAGTATTTTTTGTATTTAACCAGTTAATTAATATTAAGGCTGTTTTTGAATGGAATCTGGCAGCGTACATCTAACGCCGGCCCTCAAACTAAATCTCCCGGCTACAAAAATAAGAAACTACTCTAAAATGAGGAGATTGCTTAAAATATAATCGCCATGTGAACAGTTGCGATTGAAACTGCTGATGAATTGCTGGCGGGATTTCGAAAGGAATCGGTTGAATTGTGTCGAAGGATTTAAAAGTGAAAATGGCAGAAACCGTTACGAGAGTAAGTCTAAACAAAACGGGAAAGAGGGTGCCACTGGAGATGGAGAACAAGACCCAAGAACTCTCACGCTATCAAAGCCGTTGGGACTTGCGGGGAACAATCCTGCGTCTGCAATAGTTCTGAATAGTCAATCGTTATATTTACCAGCAGAGGAGTTGGGACAAAAATAAACCAAACAGGACCGGCTGCTGTCATTATGCGGTTACACAGTGGCTAGATGATCCACCTCTATAGCCTGAGGGTATCTCTCCCTGGAATCGTCTTCCATTTAATCACACAGTAGCTTTCTGGCATTTTGAATAAATTCAATATAGGTCTCAGGCGTGAACCTGCAGAGATTATGACATTGTTTTGGGCGTGTCCGCTCAAATATAGGATTTGATTCGTAAATGAGTATTAAATATAAATATAAAAAAATAATATTAATATAAAAATAAAAGGTAAACTTACCATGAGATACCAGATTGTGAAACGATGGCGTAAGCACCTTTAATCTGATTTTAACGAAGAAACCCTGATTTAATCCTGGCTACAACTATCCAGCAGTCATACGTAAATACACCACTAGAAGGCCGGATAACTACAGCGAACATCAATATCTCTGCATGTACGCTCTCTAGTGGTACGCTTGAGTATTATGACGACTGGATGGTTGATTGTATTGCTGTGAGCTTGATTATGTAAGCATGGGGGGCTGTACTGATACTGTAGTATAGCGTGTGGAAATTGGCTTTGACATGTGGCAGGGAGTGGGATGTGAGTTCGTGAATGTTCAAAGGTCGCCAAAGAAGAATGATTGCATCCCTATGTGCCGATTATGCTCTGTCACTTGAATGCATCAACAGCTTGCGTCAACTTGGATACCAGCGATTTATACTGACGTCTTCGTCCTCACTTCCCCCAGAACCGGTGAGACTTCTGCCGCTGCATCTATGCTGAAAGTGGATGTTTTTATTTTCATAATAGAGCAGTGCGTGTGTGCACGCACGTGTGTCTGTATTAGTAACTGTTTCCACTCCCATGTTTGTCCAATTGCAGCTAATTTCACCCCATTTCAGACTGATGGCTCAGCAGGAATACAAGCTTCTTAGCGATACCTTGTTCACATACAAGGGAACCGTCTACCCTACTGATGACACCTATGAAATTACTCCGGAATATCTTGACAGCATGGAACACTTTGAGATCAGAGACAGTGATGTTTTTCTTGTCACTTACCCAAAATCCGGTGAGACTTTCCTTGATTTCAATTCGCTTTGAACTTAAATGGCTGCAAGTAAACTGAAGCTGCTGCATTATTTGAATGTGTATCCCACTGAATAAGTATTATAGTCCAGTATAATTATAGCACACTGATTAAGTACTATAGTCCTGTACAATTATAGCACACTGATTAAGTACTATAGTCCAGTATAATTATAGCACACTGATTAAGTACTATAGTCCAGTATAATTATAGCACACTGATTAAGTACTATAGTCCAGTACAATTATAGCACACTGATTAAGTACTGTAGTCCAGGATAATTATAGCACACTGATTAAGTACTATAGTCCAGTATAATTATAGCACACTGATTAAGTACTGTAGTCCAGGATAATTATAGCACACTGATTAAGTACTATAGTCTAGTATAATTATAGTACATTGATTAAGTACTATAGTCCAGTATAATTATAGTACATCTGTAAATGTAGTATCCCATTGGTTATGTACTAGAGTATAGTACCTGTTTCCTCTACACAATCTGGACTGTAATCCTCACTTTTACCCCTGTCGAGTTTACTGTTTACTTTGTACTTTTGCACTACCACCATTGCACACAATCTACCATCGCACCTTATCATGGTCAGTATATCACAGGGCCAGTCCCTACTAGGCCTTTGTAATCACTTCACATGCGCTTTATTTCTTGCTTTTCTGTGTGATTTTGATCTTTATGTGTGTGAGATATGTATGTATATGTGTGTACGTATAAGCTACTGGATGCCTAAAATTTCCCTTGGGATGAATAAAGTATCTATCTGTCTATCTATCTATCTATCTAGCTAGCTATAATTATCCTATTGATTAATGTTGAAGTTTGATCAAAATGCTCTTATTGAAAACCAGGAATGTTTAGAATAATGAAGTTTGATTTAAATGCTTTTATTAAAACTGTGAAATGGTTAAAATTGAGAATCATGTGCAAAAATACCCTTTCTTAAATGTTTCTATATATCTATATACTATATTTTAAATGCTGTTTAGTACTACAATGATAAGCCATAATGTTTGAAGAATAATTTTTAATGCTGTTAAAATGTCAGCAAGAGTAATTAGAACTGTGTGTCTGGTCAAACACTTTGAGCTGCAAAGTACAGAGTATGTTTAATGAAAGTGCAGAGAACACGTAATCAGGTGTTTAAAAAGCCATGACATTGGATACCACCTGTTTTGACTCAATGATGCAGGTCAAGCGATGTGGGTCTTTGCAGAGAAATGTTTTGAGTCACCAGCCAATTTGCCTGCGTCATAACCATTACTGAGGATGTTACCAGAGAATTTATGAATGCCAAAGATTCAGATGTTCCTGTAACATCTGTGCTCAGGCATTGCAATGATGCACTTATTACCCGCCCTCTGCTAGGGGTCAGAGGTCAGATAACCTGTAGTGTAATAAGAGACATGACAGGTGATGAAGTTGTTTAGTGTTTTAACGATAGATCTATTTTAAAATCCTTCATACATCAGTTATACACACAAGTGGTATATAAAGCAATGTACATGGAAAATGACATGCAAAATGACAGCAAAACATTTTTAACCTTTTTACATTTACATTTACATTTTTGTCAGTTGGCAGACACTTTTAATCCAAAGCGATTTACAAGTGCATAGGTTCTTCCACAAGTTAAAGCATCACATCCATAACTAGTAAAATACACATGTGTTGCTCTGAACATACAGTCATCGTAAGTGCAATTCTATTCTTTTTTTTCTTCTTTTTTTTGGGTTAAACAAGAGGTTTTTTTGGGGTTAGACAAGAGGGATAGGGATATCGGAAAAGGGGGGGGGGGGGATCAGGTAGGGCTAAGGTACAGTTTGAAAAGGTGTGTTTTTAGTTTGCGTCAAAATAGGGGGGGGGGGGGGATTCTGCTGTCCTGACAGTGGTAGGCAAGTCATTCCACCACTGAGGAACCAGAACGGAAAACAGGCGTGAACGTGCAGCTCAACCGCCAGGTGCACGTAGAGAGGGAACCATAAGGCGACCAGAGCTGGCAGACCGGAGTGGTCTAGCTGGGGAGTAGGGAGTGATCAAGGATTGTATGTAAGGTGGGGCAGTCCCCTCAGCAGCCTGAAATGCCAACACTAGGGCCTTGAATCGGATGCGTGCGGCAATAGGAAGCCAGTGGAGGCCAATGAGAAGCGGGGTGACATGAGCCGACCTGGGCTGACTGGTGATCAGGCGGGCTGCAGCATTCTGGACCAGCTGGAGGGGCTTGATGGCACACGCTGGGAGACCGGCTAGGAGGGAGTTGCAGTAATCCAGGCGGGAAATGACGAGCGCCTGGACTAGGAGCTGGGTGGCTTTCTCCGTCAGGAGATGACGGATACGGCGTATATTATACAGAAAGAACCTGCAGGTTCTGGCAGTGGAGGATACTTGTGGAGCCAGGGTGAGGCAGTTATCAAGAGTCACCCCAAGATTCTTTGCTGTATGGGAGGAGGAAACTACAAAGTCCTCAACAGTCAGTGAGAGGTCGATTGACGGAGTGGACTTAGCAGGGATGTAGAGAAGCTCAGTTTTGGCAAGGTTGAGCTTCAGGTGGTGGGAAGTCATCCATGCAGAGATATCAGCCAAGCAGGCAGAGATCTGTGTGGTGACTTGGGTGTCGGGGGAGAAGGAAATAAAGAGTTGGGCGTCATCAGCGTAAGAATGATAAGAAAAGCCATGGGAAGAGATAACAGAACCAAGAGACATGGTGTATAGCGAGAAGATGAGAGGCCCAAGAACTGAGCCCTGCGGGACTCCAGTTTGTAGGGGGTGAGGGTCAGAGACTGAGCCCCTCCAAGTCACCTGGTAGGAGTGACCAGAGAGGTAGGAGGAAAACCAAGCGAGTGCAGACCCTGTGACACCCATCCCAGACAGCGATGAGAGCAGAATCTCATGGTTGACTGTATCGAAGGCGGTCGACAGGTCGAGGAAGATGAGGACAGAGGAGAGGGATTTGGCTTTAGCAGAGTTGAGTGTCTCAGTGACCGCGAGCAGGGCGGTCTCAGTGGAGTGGCCACTCTTGAAGCCAGACTGGTTGGGGTCATGGAGATTGTTCTGGAGAAGATAAGTGGACAGTTGGGAACAGACCGCCCGTTCCAGAGTTTTAGCGAGAAAGGGAAGAAGAAAGACAGGCCGGTAGTTGTTCAGGGCAGAGGGGTCAAGAGTAGAAAAGAGAGGAGAAGGTTGAAAACAGTTTGCGGGGATTAGAGGTGGCCGCGTTAATTTTCGAGTGAAAGAAGGAAGATTTAGCTAGAGAGACAGAGGAATGGAAAGATGATAAGAGGGCATGGAAGGAAGCTATATCACTGGGGAGACAGGACCTTTCCATTCCAGGACAAGAGGAATACTACGTAGTGAAATGAGGGCAGGCAGCGAAAACAAAAACTCATCAGGCTCACAGACAGCCTGGATGGACACCCGTAGATAGACACCCTCGCCTTTGTACCAGCTGCCGCTGGTGCGCTACACAACTGCTTAAATAACACTGACGCTGAATACAGAAAAGTGAGTTCAGGTGTGCCAGTAATTATACCCTAAGCAGGGTGCAAACTATTGGCTCCTCCAGCAACAAAAGCTGTGGCCTGCCAGCCAGTAAAAACAATAGCCAAACTCAATAGCCTAGCTCACCTGAGAGAAACAAACACCTAACCCAGTTTCACTGTAATCTAAATAAACACCACTTGTATTAACTAACAAACAAACAAATACACAGCAGAACACTATAATGACAACTAAACTGAATTAGAAACAGCAAACAAACAAATGATACTTAACTAATCCAGGAGAAAATGCTACCAACCCACTGTAGAGGAAGAACCTGCAGGTTCTGGCAGTGGAGGATACTTGTGGAACCAGGGTGAGGCTGTTATCAAGAGTCACCCCAAGATTCTTTGCCTTTAATCAGTAGTCACAGTAAGAAAATGAATAAACTTTTATTTTCCCATTTTATGTAATGACACAGTTCAGTATAATATAATATATAATAATGTGCTTAACTCTTAGGTTAAATATCACATAAGAATAACCATCGATCATACACACACGGGGTAACAATAGAGCATTTTTACATTACATTACATTATTGGCATTTGGCAGACGCTCTAATCCAGAGCGACGTACAACAAAGTGCATACCTATAACCAGGGGTAAGTGCGCTGAAAGACCCTAGAGGGAAGTACAATTTCAATTGCTACCCGTACAACAAAGATAAGGACCAGGGCCTATTCATTTTTTATTTTTATCAACAAATAAACAAACAACAAAGCAAAACTGACCAAACTTAACTATCCAAATACTGCTTACCTAGCCAACTAAAAATACCGAAACACTACGTAAATCACAAAGACAACAATTAAGGTTCACAGGGAGGTAGGGACGGATGGGGAAAGGTGCTGCTTGAAGAGGTGCGTCTTCAGTTTGCGCTTGAAGGTGGGGAGAGATTCTACAGTTCTGACCTCAACGGGGAGTTCGTTCCACCACCGTGGAGCCAGAACAGACAGTAGTCGTGAGTGTGAGGTGGAGATTCGGAGAGGGGGAGGTCTGGAGACTGTCCACATGCTTTTCAGATAGGCCTACAGTAAACAAGCAAGTGAACACAGACAAGTGGCCTGTGGAGGCTGAACGAAGTGGTCTGGCAGGGGTGTAGGGTCTGATGATTTTTTTGTAGGTAAGCTGGGGAAGACCCCTTAACTGCTTGGAAGGCTAGCACCAATGTTTTGAATTTGATGCGAGCCATGACAGGCAGCCAGTGGAGGGAAGTAAGTAGGGGGGTGATGTGTGAGTATTTGGGAAGGTTGAAGACCAGACGAGCTGCTGCATTCTGGATAAGTTGGAGGGGTCTGATGGCGGACACTGGGAGGCCAGCCAAGAGGGAATTGCAGTAGTCCAGGCGGGACAGAACCATCGCTTGGACCAGGAGCTGGGTGGAGTAGGGGGTGAGAAAGGGGCAGATTCTCCATATGTTGTATAGGATGAACCTGCATGACCGGGTCACCGCCGCAATGTTCTCGGAAAGGGACAGTCTGCTGTCCATCACCACGCCGAGGTTCCTTGCACTGGGTGATGGCGTGAGTGTGGTATCCCCGAGGGAAATGGAGAGATCCAGGTGGGGAGAGGTATTAGCAGGGATGAATATCATTTCAGTCTTGCCTGGGTTGAGCTTTAGATAGTGGTTGTCCATCCAGCTCTGGATGTCAGTCAGGCAAGCAGAGATACGGGCTGAAACCTGTGTATCAGACGGTGGGAATGAGATGAAGAGTTGGGTATCATCCGCATAGCAGTGGTAGGATAGCCCATGTGCAGTGATCACAGGGCCAAGGGAACGAGTGTAAAGAGAAAAAAGAAGCGGGCCTAGGACTGAGCCCTGGGGAACTCCTGTGGCAAGGGGCCGAGGTGTCGATACCGTACCAGCCCAGGCAACCTGGAAAGAGCGACCAAAGACGTAGGACTCAATCCAGTCCAGGGCTGTGCCACAGATGCCCGTTGCTGACATGGCGGACAGGAGGATGGAGTGATCCACAGTGTCAAAGGCAGCAGAGAGATCAAGAAGAAATGAATTCCTCTTTAATGTGAATAATGCACTAGTTTGGACCCTTGAGATTGCTGCATACTGCTACATACTCTTAATAAATTCATTACTGATCCTACTGATAATCAACACTCTATATTAACTCATTCTTCAGCAATCACTCTTTACTATTAACCAACTCACGTGGCAACTCACGTGCCATTTTGTGAAGTCTTTTATGTGTGCTACATCACGTCACTGATTATTAGTCTTCCGATTTACTTGTAAACAATAATCTTACACCGATTCATTGCACCAATAATGTTATTCCAAACCTAAACCTCATAGGATTCAAACTGAATACTGAAAATACATCACTCAATTTAGAACAACGTTTGCTATCGTTCACAGTATGTCCCAACATGTGACTAACATTGACGGTGCATTAGTATTAGCACAGACCACGTTAGCTATGTGGTTAGCTAGTGGCTAGCTCTGGATAGCGCTTTTTGAAACACATTTCTTGACACAGTACACAAACCTAGTCAAAACCTTTATAATAATTAGATGCTAGATAGTGTTATCCTTTGAAATCGAATCACCCTGTAGTGTATAATAAGACACGACAGGTGATAAAGTTGTATAGCGTTTCAACTCTAGATTTTTTAGAAAATCCACGCGGGAAACGCAGAATGTATTGATTGCAAGCACGGAGCTCTAGCGGTCTGGAAGATCATTTCCATGGAATAAAAGGTTATTAATAGTTCCAATTCAGTATAATACTGGGGAGTATTAAAAATGAAAAAGATCCCAAGTCACAGATCCCATTAATCACAAGTCTTCCATTCTGGAAATGTGTTAATTATTTTATTTTTGGTTTAACCACCCACTGTGTCTGGTGGATGAAAAACTTATTTAATTATGACCAGACCAGACCTTTGTTTCTGCAGGAAAATCACAGACCACAGTCTCTCTAACTAGCCGTTAATATCCTCCACTTCATCATTAAGACTCTGTTCCTTTTTTAACCTTGCTTCAGTCAGGACCATTATAGTCAAAGTAAGAATCTTTATAACAATCTGAGAAGGCAACACAGTCATGTTCGGCAGTGTGGCTCTGTTCTGGAAGACCTCCTGGCATGGACGGAGAAGACCAGGAGCAGGCACCCCCAGCGGGTGCACACAGAACAGATCCGGCAGCACAGGACACCGTTATTTGTATGGGATCGGTTGACAGCATATCTTTGGAAGTGGGAGGAAATCGGAAGAAACCCACGCAGACACAGGGAGAACCTGCAAACTTCACACAGAAAGGCTCCATTACATTATTACATTACATTACTTGGCATTTAGCAGACACTCTTATCCAGAGCGACGTACAACAAAGTGACGTACAACAAAGTACAACAAAGGCTCCGTTCATATTCTAACCCGGGACGTTCTTGTTGTGAGCTGACAGTGTTATCCACTGAACCACTGTGCTGCCCATATACGATAGTCTCATGAACACGAGGGCAGAGCAGGGGTGGAGGGGGTTTAGACTAGCAGTCTGTAGTGAGCATATGTCAGAGGGTCAGGAGTCGCACTGCCACGCCCTCAATCACACCGAAAGGAAATCCCCCACTGCCACGCTCTCAATCACACCTAAAGAATATCCCCCACTGCCACGCTCTCAATCACACCTAAAGGAAATCCCCCACTGCCACGCTCTCAATCACACCTAAAGGAAATCCCCCACTGCCATGCTCCCTCAATCACACCTAAAGGAAATCCCCCACTGCCACGCTCTCAATGACACCTAAAGGAAACCCCCCACTGCCACGATCTCAATGACACCTAAAGGAAATCCCCCACTGCCACTCCCTCAATCACACCTAAAGGAAATCCCCCACTGCCACACTCTCAATCACACCTAAAGGAAATCCCCCACTGCCAAGCCCTCAATCACACCTAAAGGAAAACCCCCACTGCTACACTCTCAATCACACCTAAAGGAAATCCCCCACTGCCATGCTCCCTCAATCACACCGAAAGGAAATCCCCCACTGCCACGCTCTCAATCACACCTAAAGGAAATCCCCCACTGCCACGCTCTCAATGACACCTAAAGGAAATCCCCCACTGCCACTCCCTCAATCACACCTAAAAGAAATCCCCCACTGCCACTCCCTCAATCACACCTAGAGGAAATCCCCCACTGCCACGCTCTCAATCACACCTAAAAGAAATCCCCCATTGCCACTCCGTCAATAACACCTAAAGGAAATCCCCCACTGCCACGCTCCCTCAATCACACCCAAAGGAAATCCCCCACTACCACACTCTCAATCACACCTAAAGGAAATCCCCCACTGCCACGCTCTCAATCACACCTAAAGGAAATCCCCCACTGCCACTCCCTCAATCACACCTAAAGGAAATCCCCCACTGCCACTCCCTCAATCACACCTAAAGGAAATCCGCCACTGCCACTCCCTCAATCACACCTAAAGGAAATCCCCCACTGCCACGCTCTCAATCACACCTGAAGGAAATCCCCCACTGCCACGCTCTCAATCACACCTAAAGGAAATCCCCCACTGCCATGCTCCCTCAATCACACCTAAAGGAAATCCCCCACTGCCACGCTCTCAATCACACCTAAAGGAAATCCCCCACTGCCACGCTCTCAATCACACCTAAAGGAAATCCCCCACAGCCACGCTCTCAATCACACCTAAAGGAAATCCCCCACTGCCACTCCCTCAATCACACCTAAAGGAAATCCCCCACTGCCACTCCCTCAATAACACCTGAAGGAAATCCCCCACTGCCACGCTCTCAATAACACCTGAAGGAAATCCCCCACTGCCAAGCTCTCAATCACACCTAAAGGAAATCCCCCACTGCCACGCCCTCAATCACACCTAAAGGAAATCCCCCACTGCCACTCCCTCAATCACACCTAAAGGAAATCCCCCACTGCCACTCCCTCAATAACACCTGAAGGAAATCCCCCACTGCCACGCTCTCAATAACACCTGAAGGAAATCCCCCACTGCCAAGCTCTCAATCACACCTAAAGGAAATCCCCCACTGCCACGCTCTCAATCACACCTAAAGGAAATCCCCCACTGCCACGCCCTCAATGACACCTAGAGGAAATCCCCCACTGCCATGCTCCCTCAATCACACCTAAAGGAAATCCCCCACTGCCACGCTCTATATCACACCTAAAGGAAATCCCCCACTGCCACGCTCTCAATGACACCTAAAGGTAATCCCCCACTGCCACTCCCTCAATCACACCTAAAGGAAATCCCCCACTGCCACGCTCTCAATCACACCTAAAGGAAATCTCCCACTGCCACACTCTCAATCACACCTAAAGGAAATCCCCCACTGCCACGCTCTCAATCACACCTAAAGGAAATCCCCCACTGCCACGCCCTCAATCACACCTAGAGGAAATCCCCCACTGCCATGCTCCCTCAATCACACCTAAAGGAAATCCCCCACTGCCACGCTCTCAATCACACCTAAAGGAAATCCCCCACTGCCACGCTCTCAATGACACCTAAAGGAAATCCCCCACTGCCACTCCCTCAATCACACCTAAAGGAAATCCCCCACTACCACACTCTCAATCACACCTAAAGGAAATCCCCCACTGCCACGCTCTCAATCACACCTAAAGGAAATCCCCCACTACCACACTCTCAATCACACCTAAAGGAAATCCCCCACTGCCACGCTCTCAATCACACCTAAAGGAAATCCCCCACTGCCACTCCCTCAATCACACCTAAAAGAAATCCCCCACTGCCACGCTCTCAATCACACCTAAAAGAAATCCCCCATTGCCACTCCGTCAATAACACGTAAAGGAAATCCCCCACTGCCACGCTCCCTCAATCACACCCAAAGGAAATCCCCCACTACCACACTCTCAATCACACCTAAAGGAAATCCCCCACTGCCACGCTCTCAATCACACCTAAAGGAAATCCCCCACTGCCACGCCCTCAATCACACCTAAAGGAAATCCCCCACTGCCACTCCCTCAATCACACCTGAAGGAAATCCCCCACTGCCACGCTCTCAATCACACCTAAAGGAAATCCCCCACTGCCAAGCTCTCAATCACACCTAAAGGAAATCCCCCACTGCCACGCTCTCAATCACACCTAAAGGAAATCCCCCACTGCCACGCCCTCAATCACACCTAGAGGAAATCCCCCACTGCCATGCTCCCTCAATCACACCTAAAGGAAATCCCCCACTGCCACGCTCTCAATCACACCTAAAGGAAATCCCCCACTGCCACGCTCTCAATGACACCTAAAGGTAATCCCCCACTGCCACTCCCTCAATCACACCTAAAGGAAATCCCCCACTGCCACGCTCTCAATCACACCTAAAGGAAATCTCCCACTGCCACACTCTCAATCACACCTAAAGGAAATCCCCCACTGCCACACTCTCAATCACACCTAAAGGAAATCCCCCACTGCCACGCCCTCAATCACACCTAGAGGAAATCCCCCACTGCCATGCTCCCTCAATCACACCTAAAGGAAATCCCCCACTGCCACACTCTCAATCACACCTAAAGGAAATCCCCCACTGCCACGCTCTCAATGACACCTAAAGGAAATCCCCCACTGCCACTCCCTCAATCACACCTAAAGGAAATCCCCCACTACCACACTCTCAATCACACCTAAAGGAAATCCCCCACTGCCACGCTCTCAATCACACCTAAAGGAAATCCCCCACTACCACACTCTCAATCACACCTAAAGGAAATCCCCCACTGCCACGCTCTCAATCACACCTAAAGGAAATCCCCCACTGCCACTCCCTCAATCACACCTAAAAGAAATCCCCCACTGCCATGCTCTCAATCACACCTAGAGGAAATCCCCCACTGCCACGCTCTCAATCACACCTAAAAGAAATCCCCCATTGCCACTCCGTCAATAACACCTAAAGGAAATCCCCCACTGCCACGCTCCCTCAATCACACCCAAAGGAAATCCCCCACTACCACACTCTCAATCACACCTAAAGGAAATCCCCCACTGCCACGCTCTCAATCACACCTAAAGGAAATCCCCCACTGCCACGCTCTCAATCACACCTAAAGGAAATCCCCCACTGCCACTCCCTCAATCACACCTAAAGGAAATCCCCCACTGCCACTCCCTCAATCACACCTGAAGGAAATCCCCCACTGCCACGCTCTCAATCACACCTAAAGGAAATCCCCCACTGCCAAGCTCTCAATAACACCTAAAGGAAATCCCCCACTGCCACGCTCTCAATCACACCTAAAGGAAATCCCCCACTGCCACGCCCTCAATCACACCTAGAGGAAATCCCCCACTGCCATGCTCCCTCAATCACACCTAAAGGAAATCCCCCACTGCCACGCTCTCAATCACACCTAAAGGAAATCCCCCACTGCCACGCTCTCAATGACACCTAAAGGAAATCCCCCACTGCCACTCCCTCAATCACACCTAAAGGAAATCCCCCACTGCCACGCTCTCAATCACACCTAAAGGAAATCTCCCACTGCCACACTCTCAATCACACCTAAAGGAAATCCCCCACTGCCAAGCCCTCAATCACACCTAAAGGAAAACCCCCACTGCCACACTCTCAATCACATCTAAAGGAAATCCCCCACTGCCACGCTCTCAATCACACCGAAAGGAAATCCCCCACTGCCACGCTCTCAATCACACCTAGAAGAAATCCCCCACTGCCACGCTCTCAATCACACCTAAAGGAAATCCCCCACTGCCACGCTCTCAATCACACCTAAAGGAAATCCCCCACTGCCACTCCCTCAATCACACCTCAAGGAAATCCCCCACTGCCACTCCCTCAATAACACCTGAAGGAAATCCCCCACTGCCACGCTCTCAATCACACCTAAAGGAAATCCCCCACTGCCAAGCTCTCAATCACACCTAAAGGAAATCCCCCACTGCCACGCTCTCAATCACACCTAAAGGAAATCCCCCACTGCCACGCCCTCAATCACACCTAGAGGAAATCCCCCACTGCCATGCTCCCTCAATCACACCTAAAGGAAATCCCCCACTGCCACGCTCTCAATCACACCTAAAGGAAATCCCCCACTGCCACGCTCTCAATCACACCTAAAGGAAATCCCCCACTGCCACGCTCTCAATCACACCTAAAGGAAATCCCCCACTGCCACTCCCTCAATCACACCTAAAAGAAATCCCCCACTGCCACGCTCACAATCACACCTAGATGAAATCCCCCACTGCCACGCTCTCAATCACACCTAAAAGAAATCCCCCATTGCCACTCCGTCAATGACACCGAAAGGAAATCCCCCACTGCCATGCTCTCAATCACACCTAAAGGAAATCCCCCACTGCCACACTCTCAATCACACCTAAAGGAAATCCCCCACTGCCACGCTCTCAATAACACCTAAAGGAAATCCCCCACTGCCACGCTCTCAATCACACCTAAAGGAAATCCCCCACTGCCACTCCCTCAATCACACCTAAAGGAAATCCCCCACTGCCACGCTCTCAATCACACCTGAAGGAAATCCCCCACTGCCACGCTCTCAATCACACCTAAAGGAAATCCCCCACTGCCACGCTCTCAATCACACCTAAAGGAAATCCCCCACTGCCACGCTCTCAATCACACCTAAAGGAAATCCGCCACTGCCACGCTCTCAATCACACCTAAAGGAAATCCCCCACTGCCACGCTCTCAATCACACCTAAAGGAAATCCCCCACTGCCACGCTCTCAATCACACCTAAAGGAAATCCCCCACTGCCACACTCTCAATCACACCTAAAGGAAATCCCCCACTGCCACGCTCTCAATCACACGTAAAGGAAATCCCCCACTGCCACGCTCCCTCAATAACACCTAAAGGAAATCCCCCACTGCCACGCTCTCAATCACACCTAAAGGAAATCCCCCACTGCCACTCCCTCAATCACACCTAAAGGAAATCCCCCACTGCCACGCTCTCCATCATACCTAAAGGAAATCTCCCACTGCCACGCTCTCAATCACACCTAAAGGAAATCCCCCACTGATACGCTCTCAATCACACCTAAAGGAAATCCCCCACTGCCACGCTCTCAATCACACCTAAAGGAAATCCCCCACTGCCACTCCCTCAATCACACCTAAAGGAAATCCCCCACTGCCACGCTCTCAATCACACGTAAAGGAAATCCCCCACTGCCACGCTTTCTCAATCAGACCTAAAGGAAATCCCTCACTGCCACGCTCTCAATCACACCTAAAGGAAATCCCCCACTGCCACGCTCCCTCAATCACACCTAAAGGAAATCCCCCACTACCACACTCTCAATCACACCTAAAGGAAATCCCCCACTGCCACGCTCTCAATCACACCTAAAGGAAATCCCCCACTGCCACGCTCCCTCAATCACACCCAAAGGAAATCCCTCACTGCCACGCTCTCAATCACACCTAAAGGAAATCCCGCACTGCCACGCTCTCAATCACACCTAAAGGAAATCCCCCACTGCCACGCCCTCAATCACACCTAAAGGAAATCCCACTGCCACACTCTCAATCACACCTAAAGGAAATCCCCCACTGCCATGCTCTCAATCACACCTAAAAGAAATCCGCCACTGCCACGCTCTCAATCACACCTAAAGGAAATCCCCCACTGCCACGCTCTCAATCACACCTAAAGGAAATCCCCCACTGCCACGCTCTCAATCACACCTAAAGGAAATCCCCCACTGCCACGCTCTCAATCACACCTAAAGGAAATCCCCCACTGCCACGCTCTCAATCACACCTAAAGGAAATCCCCCACTGCCACGCTCTCAATCACACCTAAAGGAAATCCCCCACTGCCACGCTCTCTCAATCACACCTAAAGGAAATCCCCCACTGCCACGCTCTCAATCACACCTAAAGGAAATCCCCCACTACCACACTCTCAATCACACCTAGAGGAAATCCCCCACTGCCATGCTCCCTCAATCACACCTAAAGGAAATCCCCCACTGCCACGCTCTCAATCACACCTAAAGGAAATCCCCCACTGCCACTCCCTCAATCACACCTAAAGGAAATCCCTCACTGCCACGCTCTCAATCACACCTAAAGGAAATCCCCCACTGCCACGCTCTCAATCACACCTAAAGGAAATCCCCCACTGCCACGCTCTCAATCACACCTAAAGGAAATCCCCCACTGCCACGCTCCCTCAATCACACCTAAAGGAAATCCCCCACTGCCACCGGGTTGAACTAACATCGCGCAGTTTGTCATTCAACTGTTATCAAATTGAAGTAAATGAGTAATCGTAACTCGATGAAATACCAACATAACTTGTCTAATATTTCGCTAGCTATTAAGGTAATTGTTTTGTTATGCTATTGCGAAATCACGACTTTTGCACGCCTGTTTCTCGACATTTATCAGTCGACGAGCGGCTATTTAGAGTTTGTAAATGCAACAAATAATCAGACCAATTTTCACTAGTCACCCCCACCCCCCTCCCCCCGTTCTGACACAGCTCTGACTTGGCTGCCAACTTCTCCTCAATCTTCAAAGTCATGGCAGCCAGTTCTTCCTCCTTCTTCCTGCACAACCGCGTCACGTTCTCCAGGTGTTTTCCTCTCTCCTGTCCAAGCTGCTTCTCAGCTGCCAGGTTGTCCACTGCAGCCTCATACAGGTAGGTAACGTCTTTCAGTGTCTTCTCCGTGGTCTGCCACAGGTCTGACATGGCCACCAGCTTCTCTTCGCTTTTCTCATGCTTTGCAGTCATGGCAGCCAGCTCCTGCTCCCTGTTCCTGCATAACTGCGTCATGGTCTCCAGCCTTTCTCCTCTCTCCTGTCCTCGCCGCTTCTCGGCTGCCAGGTTTACCGTTGCAGCCTCGTACAGGTAGGTCATGTCTGCCAGTGTCTTCGCCATGGGCTGCCACAGGTCTGACATGGCTGCCAGTGTCTCTTTGCTCGTCTCATTCTTTGAAGTCATGGCAGCCAGTTCTTCCTCCTTCTTCCTGCATAACCACGTCACGTTCTCCAGCTGTTTTCCTCTCTCCTGTCCAAGATGTTTCTCAGCTGTCAGGTTATCCCTTGCAGCCTCGTACAGCCTGGTCATGACAGTCAGTTTGTCTTCCTTGATCTGACACAGCTCTGACATGGCAGCAAGCTCCTCCTCCTTGTTCCTGCATATCTGCATCACGGTCTGCAGGTGTTTTCCTCTCTCCTGTCCAAGCTGTTTCTCAGCTGTCAGGTTGTCCGTTGCGGCCTCATACAGCTTGGTTACAGCTGCCAGTTTATCCTCCTCAGCCTGACAGATGTGCTCCATGGCTGTCAGCTTCTCCTCACCCATCTTGAGCTTCACGGCTATAGCAGCCAGCACTTTGTCCTTCCTCTTCTTAGACATGTTTCCCATCAGTTTTCTTAAGGCCAGCTCTTCTTCCTGAAGTCCATGTTCCTCAGCCTTTGCTGCTTCTTTCAGGCAGGTATTTCCCATGGCTGAAAGCAACTTCTGCAAGGCCTGGACGATGTTGCACTGTTGCTTTGAGTTGCCTCCTGTACAAGACAGCTGGACGATTCCTGTTCAAAAGAGGACATTCATCACTTTGTCAAAATAGATAAGAATATGTCTACCCATCTGTTATGCCGGGGGGAACAGAGGAACGAAAAGCAGACAGGGGTGCAGAAAAATGGCAGGTTTAATTCCAAAAGGGACAGAGTGGAGTCAAAAAACAGGCCAGGGTCAAAAACCAGGGGGTCAGTCCAACAAAGCAGAGGTACAGATATCCACAAAGCAAAGAAGAGTCCAGGGAAGTAGGCAGGAGTCAGAACCGGAGGGCAAGGGCAAGGGCAAGGACTCAGGAACAAGGGCAAGGATTCACAAAGACACACATGTAATATAAACGGCTCCGGACTAGAGAGTAGACAATTGCAGACAATCAGGAGATGCAGAGATACAGAGAGACAGGTGCGAATACTTTGCTGAAACTAAGTAAGTAGTCAGTGATAGAATAGGGAGGTTGAGTTACAGAAAATAATTGAAACTGGAGATGCTTTAGTAAGTTAGTTAAGTGATTTAAATTACAAATACCCAAAACTAGTGAATGTTAGTTTGTTAGTCTGACAAACATATTAGTGTGTTAGTATAATTAGTACTGTACAAATTCTATGTTAGTTGGGATTAGTATATTAGTGCTATGTACAAACATGAAATGGAGAGAAAGCAGGAAGTAAGGAATGCAAGATTGGAAGGAAGATTGAACCCCGGAACTACCGTAAACACCCGAATAGTGGGGCACGCAGACAAGGGAGTGACTGGGCTAGTAAACATTCAGACTCAGACATCACAGGGGAAGACGAGTGCAAAGATATTAATGAATATAAACAGCAGACATGAATATGAAAAATAATAAATGACAAGAATAATGATAATAAACAATGATAAACTAACACACCGACCACAGGAACACAACACCATCGATTCCACATAAATCACAATTGTGTGTGTAGTTGTGAGATGCCACAGTGACACAGTGTTAGAACATCATTGTTAATCAGCTGGCCAAACTGCCCATTACTACCGATCTTACCTTCAGCTCCTCACGAAGGTCTTCAACTTCGGAAGCACAGTCCTTGCAGGTAAACAGTTCCTGCTGAAGTTTCCGAATCTTCTTCCTATTTATTCCTCGTCTCGCTCACTTCGAAAGCAATGTTAAAATGAGAATTGAACTTTAATCATCTCATTCTAAAAGGCAGTAGGCTAGCTAAGCCATGTAAAGCGGTAGTTCATGTCTAAAATTAAACCTGGAGGAAAATGAATGAACGGAAGAAAAAGTAACCCAGACAGGGTAATTAAGTGCACACAGGGCAAATTTCCCCCCCAAAAAGGCAGCCTTCAAGACGCTAAAGAAAAATAAGTAGCTAATTGCATTTCATGTACATCGATGAAATGTATTCCATAAACGAATATTTGACACAATAATTACTATGATTAACTTACCCTACATTTCCATGAGCAAATTAACATTTAACGTACATTTAGGATGGTAATATCGCTCCGGAAAATAACATTCTTAGCTCAACAATATATTATATTAACTCACCACAATGATGATAACAGCGATCACCGCGACTGAATTCAACTAAGAAAAAAATTTAACAAACAAGGTCAAAAACGCCGTTTCCGTGGCCCTTATCGCCCACACACTTCCCCAAACACTCATCAAACACCGCACATTGCTGCTCTTGCAATGGGGTTTCTTATGGCATTCTAGCTACATGGAAATAAAACTTTAGCATAGCTTATTCGCTCTACGTGGAAAATATATTTCTGAAGACTTTTTCAGAAGAGACCAAAACAAATTTGCCGTTATCAAGAATGCGAATACGGATGTGAAAAGGTTATAAAATCGACTGAACTCTGTAAAGTAGGTAGGTTTATGATCTGGCCGACGTGAATAACCGTTATTTATTTAAAAAAATAAACTACTGTGACGCAGTCCTACTCACTGAAAATACAGTGACGTGATCATTTTAACAGAAAACTCCCTGTGGAAGCCTACCGGACATCGGCCTAATATATGAAGTTGTATCAATAACGAATAACTGTTTTATTCTCCAAAAGAGAATGCGAATTATTCGTCATATTAATATATATATACACCCAGGCAGCCAGCATATTCGGCCTAGTCCGGCACATTTGGCGCACTGCCGGTTCCTGAAAAATATTATGGGCCAGATCCGGTCCGAGCAGAGCATCTGATTCTGGCTGACAGACGGCGTCTCTTACGGTATTTTGTGGGCCAACCTCGGCTGAGAGCCATGCTGCCGGATGTCCAATTTGACATTATTGTATCCTGACAACATGTCTAGAAAGTTTTTATTTTTATTTTTTTACATGAATGACATAAAGCAATTTCATCTTGAATGAAACTCCTGCAAACTCCATTGTAGCACTGGGATAACGTAACGTTTTTTTATTTGCACAAATATTTCATTTTCATTATTTTTATTTCTTGCTCTTAACTTGTTGTCTAGCACGTATAGTGTTCTGTTACTTGCTAGTTGGTTGTTGGGGATGTCATATTCTCACAATCAGTGTCGTCCCACTTGAGGGAGGTACAGGGGAAAGGCCCCAACGTGTTTGTCTTGTTTGTTGTGTGGATATATTTCCAAAATCAGTGTTTATTATTTTTACAATGTGTTGTCTTTGTCATTCTTTGTCATTGGCTTAATGTAAAGCATTGTCTGCTACATTTTCCGTATGAAAGCTTCCATATGAATAAAGTTTATTATTATTATTATTATTATTATTATTATTATTATTATGATAAAATAGGCCACGATCGTTAGTTTGCTGCTATTTCAATGTTTTAGATGAAGTAGCAACTTTCTAATCAAATGTAATACGAATCGGAAAATAAAAAAGTGAATGCACATTGACTGACCGCAGCTCAGATAGATGTTTTCACATTTCAGTTACTCTGGAGGGCGCCAGCACGCAAGCTGTATGCGCCGATGCACTTGAGGAGAGACCATGAGAGACACTTTTATTTTGGCGCGGCTTGAGTACAGGTAAGCCATTAGAAAACGAAAATAATAATTTACGGTATGATATCTGTGACTTTCAGTGAAACAAATATTCCTATCACTCACTTTAGACTAGGTTTCCATTTCGATAGCTAACGCTAGCTAGCTAGCCGACTATATTGTCATTTTTTTAAATAAGCAAGCTAGCTAACACTAGTAGCCTAACATTAGTTAACATAAACATGAGAGGAATACTGCTAGCTAAGTCACAAACAAGTGTTTATACATCGAAGTATATCTAACTCTATATCGAAGTAGTTCGCTATGTTGCATGATTTGTCTAGCTAATATGTTGGGGAGTAACAGGAGCAGCATTTAGCCAGCTTTAAGTTACAGCTGTTATTAGCTTAGATGGCGAACGTTACTTCAATTTGATTCTCCTGTCTTGTATCACGCAAAGGAGTTAATGTTACAATAATAATTCCAATGTAGTTATACATATAATGCAAATGAGAATATTATAATCAATCCCCAATGGCGAAGCTTCTATTAATAAGCAGCTAACTTACCAAGCTAGTGACCGTTTTTTTAAATGCATGAACTGGAGAGGCGGGAAGAGCAAGGGGTTGCTAGCTAGCATTCATTCAGAAACTCATGGATGTTCTATGAAACGAAGGGTTTTGCATCCGTCCAATTGGGTAAAGGAAAAAAAATACTTCATACATGTTTCAATATGGATCTTTTTGTGGTTCTAAATATAGGTAATACTGGAAACATTTACAATTACAGCACATGCTTGTTTCACATATGTTTTGCTAACAAGCTTTTTTTTTTTGGATACCAAGTTAGACAGTTAGCACAAGAGCACTGTATGTGGACCAAACTGAATGACTTTTTGACAAACGAAGCTAAAAAATAATTTATCAGTCAGACTGAACCACCAAAAAACTATACATTTTTACAGCCCAATTTGCAAATGATTGACAGAAAAGAGTGCATCTTCTATAATGCCACTTGTTTAGTCACCATTGTTCTGTGATTGACAAAAAATCTTGTTGCAAGAAAACTAGTGCTGGTGGTTTGATAGAATGATTTTGCATGGTTGCAGTGTTTTGGTAGTTTCGGTGCATTGTGTGCATAAAATTAGCTATTGTGCCAAGCTGCTAAATCCTCAACTGTCCTCTCCCATGCCCCCCTGCCCCCACCTCTAAGGCAAGGACCAAGGCCACCTCTCTGAGTGGTGCCCCACTTGCTTCTGCCACTCCACTGACCACTTCCTCCTGCTGTCGCTGCTTGATCTCTACTCCAACATGGGTCATCTGCCACTCTGGTTGAATACCCCCTGTGATAAAGGATGGTGATGATGAAATATTACATCCAATGATAATGTAGGAAAAAAGGTTGGTGCCTTGCATGGCAGCCAATCGCTGTTGGTGTGTGTGAATGGGTGAATGAGAAGCGTGAATTGTACAGCGCTTTGGATAAAGGCGCTATATAAATGCCAATCATTTGAAATTGATCATGTTCCAAAGTAATTGGTGTCAATCGATTTCTTTATCCTAAAACATTCATGATCTAGACATGGGATGCTGTCACAGTAATCAATTTCCATAAAACTATGCATTCAGAGTAACGTTGCAATTACTTATCATTTTGATGTTGGATTTTGGATGCATTGGTAGTTAGATGTATTGCAATTAATTAAAAGGGCGGCCTGTAGCGTAGTGGTTAAGGTAAATGACTGTGACACGCAAGGTCGGTGGTTCTAATCCCGGTGTAGCCACAATAAGATCCGCACAGCCGTAGGGCCCTTGAGCAAGGCCCTTAACCCTGCATTGCTCCAGGGGAGGTTTGTCTCCTGCTTAGTCTAATCAACTGTACATCGCTCTGGATAAGAGCGTCTGCCAAAAACAATAATGTAATGTAATGTAATACTTTGAATGAAGTGATTTGGTTCAGTAAACAAACAAATTGTATTCAAGCAATTGAAAAAAGTGTTTAGAGTTTTGAAAAATGTGTGATTATCCGTTTTGAGTTTTGTGCCTGCAGTTTTGAAAAATGACCTTAAGGTTCTGTAATTAGTGTAAAAGTGATTTTAAAAAATGTAAGTTGGCTGACCAGGGTAGGGCACATGAGACTGGTGTTAGGCAGTCCTTAAGGACTCGTATTGGCTGTTGGGTTCTGTTCCAGGAAGTTGGAAGGGGTGAAGTTCACAGAGGGAATTACCAGAACCCCCTTGCTTACTGACAGGCATTCTCTTTTACTGGACAGAGAGTAATAGTATGGCCAGGAGCGAGGAGAGACGGGTCGCTGGACCGAGGAGAGACGGGTCGCTGGACCGAGGAGAGACGGGTCGCTGGAAGTGGATAGGCTGGCGTTGTGCCTGCCATTCAGACCGCCTCTCCTGTGGAGACTCCACCCTGATGGCCAGGTCGAGACTCCCCCCCGATGGCCAGGTCGAGACTCCCCCCTGATGGCCAGGTCGAGACTCCCCCCCGATGGCCAGGTCGAGACTCCCCCCCGATGGCCAGGTCGAGAATCCACCCTGATGGCCAGGTCGAGAATCCACCCTGAGGGCCAGGTCGAGAATCCACCCTGATGGCCAGGTCGAGACTCCACCCTGATGGCCAGGTTGAGACTCCACCCTGATGGCCAGGTCGAGAATCCACCCTGATGGCCAGGTCGAGACTCCCCCCCCGATTGCCAGGTCGAGAATCCACCCTGATGGCCAGGTCGAGACTCCACCCTGATGGCCAGGTCGAGACTCCACCCTGATGGCCAGGTCGAGACTCCACCCTGATGGCCAGGTCGAGACTCCACCCTGATGGCCAGGTCGAGACTCCACCCTGATGGCCAGGTCGAGACTTCACCCTGATGGCCAGGTCGAGAATCCACCGTGATGGCCAGGTTGAGAATCCACCCTGATGGCCAGGTCGAGACTCCACCCTGATGGCCAGGTCGAGACTCCACCCTGATGGCCAGGTCGAGACTCCACCCTGATGGCCAGGTCGAGACTCTGTCTAGGGTCAAAGGCAGTTCACAACTGGTGAGTTCGTCTTTGATAGCATCAGAAGTCCGTAGAGAAATATATCATACTGTGCCATGTGATGGAAGCCAGTAGAGGCTGCCAGAGTCAGAAATTCAGTGGAGAAGTCAGATATGGATTTGTTCTCTTGACACAGGCCAGTAGCTGATCAGATACGGATTTGTCCTCTTGACACAGGCCAGTAGCTGATCAGATACAGATTTGTCCTCTTGACACAGGCCAGTAGCTGATCAGATATGGATTTGTTCTCTTGACACAGGCCAGTAGCTGATCTGATATGGATTTGTCCTCTTGACACAGGCCAGTAGCTGATCTGATATGGATTTGTTCTCTTGACACAGGCCAGTAGCTGATCAGATACGGATTTGTTCTCTTGACACAGGCCAGTAGCTGATCAGATACGGATTTGTTCTCTTGACACAGGCCAGTAGCTCATCTGATATGGATTTGTTCTCTTGACACAGGCCAGTAGCTGATCAGATACGGATTTGTTCTCTTGACACAGGCCAGTAGCTGATCAGATACGGATTTGTCCTCTTGACACAGGCCAGTAGCTGATCAGATATGGATTTGTTCTCTTGACACAGGCCAGTAGCTGATCAGATATGGATTTGTTCTCTTGACACAGGCCAGTAGCTGATCAGATATGGATTTGTTCTCTTGACAAATGTGGTGTGCCCCACAGCTCCGCGAAGTTGTCTGCGACTTTGGAGCGTTCAGTGGGAAGGTTGGATGGCTGGAGGTGGAAACTCAGGGAGTTCTGGGACATGGAGGACCGGCTGGATCCTGGCTCACCGGCGTGGCGCTCCGGGGGTGGAAGGCAAGGTTCGGGTCGGTTTCGGTTCGGGTAGGGTTTGGGGTGTCTCAGGAACAACAACGCCCCAGTATCGCGCAGCCTTACCGGAGAGGGAGTCGGAGATGGGCGTGCAGAGTCCGCAGATTCGGATGAAGGAAGCGGATCTCTGATTCGTGATGACCCAATCATCATGCTCCTTGTTCTGACAGAGCTGCACCACAGCCTCCAGACATTCCATCCACTCGTCTCAAAGTTTGGTCTCGGCCAACAGATTGACTACTGTGGCCACATGCAACTCTTCCTTGATAATTCTTCATGCTTTCATCCCTCTTCCCTATGGCTTCTGACTGATAGACTTGACTGACATGAAATCTCTAAATATGCTGCTGTTAAGAATTTTCTGGTGATGCAATATTTGCCTGATATAATATGATATCACCAGGTCTATTTTACCATAGGCAACTGGTCTAATGATTTTACTTTTATGGCAATGTAGGTCATTTTTTCGCTGAAAGCAGGGAATTTTCGCTTTCAATAACCGATGGATAAATAGCCTAATGGTAATCTATGGCTTTATTTATTTTTATGTAGAACAAGTGCAAAAGTGGACCTAAGAGGACAGTACTGTTCCGAGTCCTAGTGTAAACATACAGAAATTCAGAACCCTTGAAGAGAACAATCAACTTTCAAACTAGCATACCACAGCTGGCAGCTAGAATACAACAATACAACAGCCAATAAAAACAACAATACCTATACAGTTTGCTGGTAGTTTGAATTTGCATGTCAACAAATAAACACGGATGAAGAAACGGCATACAATAAGCCATAAGTGAAGCAACAGCTACAGATTTAAAACACACATAAATTCTTTGATAACTAGGCTATAGTATTTTAGCATTCAATTCCCAGCGGTGTTTGCATTCTTAACCCTTTGAAATGGCCGCAGATTGCTAGTTTACAATGGAAACAGTGTATTGTAATATTCCACTAGGCAAGACAAGGCAAGTTTATTTATATAGCACATTTCATACAGCAATGGCAACTCAAAGTGCTTTACAGAGAGTATACAAATGCAGAACAAGGAGAATATATTAAAAAATATAAGTGAGTGTATATGAAATAAAAATACGTGTGTATATAATAAAATGAGAATAACAATACGAATAAAAATAGGAATAAAAATAAGATATAAAAAGTTAAAAAGTAAATCAGAGTGCTAATGTTTTGTCATAGGTACTGCAGAACATGAAGGTTTTTTGCCTAGTTTTGAATATATTTAGATTTTGGGCCTGTTTGTGTTCTTCAGGGAGTTTATTCCAGATGCACAAGAGAATGAAGGCGTTTTGTTTTCACTCTTGGAGTGTTTCATAGACTGGTGTCAGCTGACCTTTGGGGTCTATCTGGAATGCAAGGTGAGAGGAGGTCTGATATGTATTTTGGCCCAAAGCCATTTAGGGATTTTTTAGGAGTATTTTGAATTCAGTTCTCTGAGACACTGGTAGCCAGTGTAGAGATCTAAGGATCGATTTTTTTCGTTTTTGTTAAGACTCCTGCAGCAGCGTTTTGGATGAGCTGCTGTTTACGAACAGCCCCTTTAGATAGGCCTGTCAAAAGACCATTGCAATAATCAAGCCGACTCAAAATAAATGCATGGATGAGCTTATCAAGGTCTTGTTTAGACATGAAACCTCTAATTCTTGCTAGGTTTTTCAGATGATAGTACGCTGAATTAGTTATTGAGTTTATGTGGCTGTTGAAGTTTAAATCAGAGTCTGGAATTACACCAAGATTTCTGACCTGGTTTTTAGTATGAAGAGAGAGTGAATCAAGGTGGGCACTGACTTTCGATCTTTTGTCGTGTGCACCGAATACAATTGTCTCAGTTTTATCTTTAGCTGGAGAAAATTATGACTCATCCAGCTGTTTATGTGTTCAATGCATTGACGGAGATTGTTGATGGGACTATAGTCATTTGGTGTGAGGGCTATGTTAATTTCAATGTCATCCGCATAGTTGTGATAATCAAATTCATAGTTTTTTTTAAGATATGTCCTAATGGAAGCATGTAGAGATTGAATAAAAGAGGGCCAAGGATTGAATATTGGGGAACTCCACATGTCATTTTAATTTGATCAGATACACAATTACCAATGGAGACATAATAGTTTCTGTCCTGTGGGTAGGATTGAAACCAATTTAAGATGGTGCCTGAAAGTCCAGTTTCTAATCTGTCTATTAAAATGTGGTCTACAGTGTCAAAGGCACTAAGATCTAGTAATGCTAAAACTGAAATTTTAACGAATGTCATTTAAGACCTTGATAAAGGCCGTTTCTGTGCTATGTAAGGGGTGAAAGCCCGATTGATAGTGCCACCCCTTTCCTGTTTTTAACCTGGAGAAAAATGAACACCACCAAAAAACAAGACATTTCTACAGCCCAATTTGTATATGACTTGTATCAGAACAACTCTACATGGCAGCCAGCTCCTGCTCCTTGTATATATAACTTTGTCACAGTCTCCAGGCTTTTTACTCTCTCCTGTCCAAGCTGCTTCTCAGCTGCCTGATTGTAGCCTCGTACATCTTGGCCATGGCAGCCAGTGTTTCTTCCTTTGTCCGACACAACTCTGACATGGCCGCCAACTTCTCCTCACTGGTCTCAAACTTCATAGTCATGGCAGCCAGCTCCTCCTCCTTGTTCCTGCATATCTGCGTCATGGTCTCCAGGCTTTGTCCTCTCTCCTGTCCAAGCTGCTTCTCGGCTTCCAGATTGTCCGTTGTAGCCTCGTACAGGTAAGTAACGTCTTTCAGTGTTTTCGCCATGGCCTGCCACAGGTCTGACATGGCCGCCAGTGTCTCTTTGCTTGTCTTATTCTTTGAAGTCATGGCAGTCAGTTCTTCCTCCTCCTTCCTGGACAACCGCGTCACGTTCTCCAGCTGTTTTCCTCTCTCCTGTCCAAGCTGTTTCTCAGCTGTCAGGTTGTCCGTTGCGGCCTCATACAGCTTGGTTACAGCTGCCAGTTTATCCTCCTCAGCCTGACAGATGTGCTCCATGGCTGTCAGCTTCTCCTCACCCATATCAAGCTTTACAGCGATGCCAGCCTGCACCATGTCCATCTTCTTCTTAGACATGTTTTCCATCAGTTTTCTTAAGGCCAGCTCTTCTTCCTGAAGTCCATGTTCCTCAGCCTTTGCTGCTTCTTTCTGGCAGGTATTTCCCATGGCTGAAAGCTCCTTCTGCAAGGCCTGGACGATGTTGCACTGTTGCTTTGAGTTGACTCCTGTACAAGACAGCTGGACGATTCCTGTTCAAAAGAGGACATTCATCACTGTGAAAATAGAGACAGAATATTTTGTTGCATGGAAACTGTTGAATATGAAATAGGGGTGCTGCTCATGAGGCAAAGTTAGGCACAAACTGTCGGTAGTAACCCACTAGACCAAAGAATGTCCACACCTGCTTCCTCGTTTCTGGGCGGGGCCACGTGGCAATTGCCTCCACTTTGAATGCTTGAGGTCGTACAGCCAAGGTAATTGGTCTCCTCTAGGTCCTCCTGTGTGGCCTGAGGACTCGGTCCATTAGGTGCTGGAAGGTAGCGGGGGCTCCATGGACACCGAATGGTAGAACCTTGTAGTGGAAGAGGCCGTCCGGGGTTGAAAACGCCGTCTTCTCCTTGGCTCTATCCATAAGGGGTACCTGCCAATACCCCCTAGTGTGGTCCAACGTGCTAATGAACCTCGCGGGACCCAGCCTCTCCAGGAGCTCATCTACCCTGGGCATCGGATAAGCATCAAAGACTAATATGTCATTTAAACTTCGAAAGTCATTACAGCACCTTAACAAGCCGTCAGGTTTCGGAACCACGACAATGGGGCTGCTCCATGCACTTTGCGATTCTTCAATCACTCCTAACTCTAGCATTGAGCGTACCTCGTCACAAATTGCTTCCCTCCTGGCTTCAGGGATCCGGTAGGGTCTCAGCCTCACCATCTTTCCTGGCTCGGTGATGATGTCATGTGAAATGACTGTAGTCCGTCCCGGTTGGTCAGAGAACACGTCCTTATTCCGGCTTAGCAGCTCCTTCAGCTCCAGGACCTGATGAGGGGAAAGCTGTTTGCCCATGGGCACTTCCGGAGTGCTCTGGGATGGAAGGTTAGCCGACAATGCCTGCATTCTCCACCACATGTGAGATCCCAGGTCAAAAAACAGGCAGCAAAAGGTTTTAAGTGCAAAAACTGAGGTAAATTTATTTTCACAAAAACAGTGAAGGGCAAGGGGCGATGAGAAAGAACAAAAAAACCACAGCCGTTCCAAAGCTTCTGGCTGGTGGGTTCCCGGTCTCTAAGCTTCCCTTGGCTTAGGAGCACTACTCCAGGCCAGTGGCAAACGAAAAATCACAAAGAGTTAGCTCAGTCACAGAATTCACCAGAACGCACCTCCCCAGCTCTGGAGAATTCCTGTGTTTAAAGCCCTTGGCCTCATCACTCAACGCAGCCCATCTGTGCTTGAGGGGGTGTGGCCAGGAGCAGTTCACCATCACCAGGTGCGCCTTGTTGGGTCCTGATGAGATTCAGTTATTGTCCTCTACATTGGTACTCCGTTTCCCTTCAGGGTCCTAAAGCCCTCCAGCATCTCAGTAGGGAAATACCTTCCCTCAATCACCTGACCCAGAGGTATTCTCCAGCGGCAGGCCCTTGATGAGGGCCAGGTTGGCCCAGTCGTACCCCGAGGGCACCTCAGTAGGCTAGCTAAGTCATGTAAAGTGTTAGTTCATGTCTAAAATGAAATAAAAATAACTTTGGCCTTTCCTGTTTTTAACCTGGAGAAAAATGAACACCACCAAAAAACAAGACATTTCTACAGCCCAATTTGTATATGACTTGTATCGGAACAACTCTACATGGCAGCCAGCTCCTGCTCCTTGTATATACATAACTTTGTCACAGTCTCCAGGCTTTTTACTCTCTCCTGTCCAAGCTGCTTCTCAGCTGCCTGATTGTAGCCTCGTACATCTTGGCCATGGCAGCCAGTTTTTCTTCCTTTGTCCGACACAACTCTGACATGGCCGCCAACTTCTCCTCACTGGTCTCAAACTTCATAGTCATGGCAGCCAGCTCCTCCTCCTTGTTCCTGCATATCTGCGTCATGGTCTCCAGGCTTAGTCCTCTCTCCTGTCCTAGCTGCTTCTCGGCTGTCAGATTGTTCATTGCGGCCTTATACAGCTTGGTTACAGCTGCCAGTTTATCCTCCTCAGCCTGACAGATGTGCTCCATGGTTGTCAGCTTCTCCTCACCCATATCAAGCTTTACAGCGATGGCAGCCAGGACCATGTCCTTCTTCTTCTTAGACATGTTTCCCATCAGTTTTCTTAAGGCCAGCTCTTCTTCCTGAAGTCCATGTTCCTCAGCCTTTGCTGCTTCTTTCAGGCAGGTATTTCCCATGGCTGAAAGCTCCTTCTGCAAGGCCTGGACGATGTTGCACTGTCGCTTTGAGTTGCCTCCTCTACAAGACAGCTGGACGATTCCTGTTCAAAAGAGGACATTCATCACTTTGTCAAAATAGAGACAGAATAGTTTATTGCATGGAAACTGTTGAATATGTCTACCCATCGATTCCACATAATTATATGTGTAGTTGTGAGATGCCATTTTATATTCTGCTTTCATCATTTATAATGTTTCCTGTTGCGTCTTTGGTGATTTTGCAATAGTTTCCTGTCTTGTCCAAACAGATGGACATAGAGCGCTTTGGAGCAAAAGGCAAACAAATGTGATATAAATTATTAATTGAATAAAGTTACATTTTGGAAAAAATAACATTTTATTCAGTGATGGACCTTTTCTTTTGCAATTAAAGTGAAATTAGAGAACGTGAACGTAGAAGCCAAGTAAAAATTGCTAATTTGAAATACAAGATGTCAGGTGGACTTCGCATCAATCCACCTGACAATGCAAAAACCAAATATACAGTTTGGTTTTTGCATCTGAAGTCTTCAATTGTCTTTGCCAGCTAAAGCTGATCTTTGGACTTCAGTGCGTTTTATCTGCGAGGCCTGTTTTTCAGTCGTTCTTTTTTTAACCTTTTATATGAATTGAGAATTAAATGATTTTACACTGTGAATGTGCACATGACTAGACCCTTATGCCATGTGAACTCTATGTCCTTCGCTGTTTCCGTAACAACGGAGAATGTAATTTCTCGCTTGTTGTTTTTGCCTGGTATGTGCATTTAATATTGTTCAGTTGTCTTTCTAACTTTTTGTCGTATATTATAAAAGGGGTTAGGTGAGGCATGTGTCTTTCTGTCAGGTTCTGTGTTTTCTAAGTCCTTAGCGTTTCCTTTCATTGTTACCCTCTGTTAACCTTATCTTCAGCCATTTACTAACAAAGCCCACACCTGCTTAGCTTCAGCCATTTACTAACCAAGCCCACACCTGCTTAGCTTCAGCCATTTGGCAGGAGCTAGGTGCATGATGGTATGGCTGCTGGCTATGTGTTATGTGTCCCAACCATGCTCTCCAGTGTTTATTTCTGATTGATTTCTGTTACAACATGTTTTGTCTTAGACTTCCGCCTCTTGCTTTCCTTCTGTTTTGTTTTGACCCATAGTTTAGACCCTTTGGCTGTGACTTCGACTTTGTTTTGTATTATCCTTGTTATCTGTTTGCTGGTGTACCATCACTTTGCCTGGACTATCGTTAACAAACTGCCTATTTCCCTGCTGATTCTGTTTGCTGGCTGTCGACCTTCACTTGTATACTCTGCCATCATGTTAATAAAGACTCTGAACTTCTGCTGTCTCGCTACTGGGTCCTATGGTTCTGAAGCTATATCTACACTTTATCTACATATCTACTAGTTATCTATGTATTAGTATTATTCATTCATAATATCATCGCCCTGTATATAAGTCCCTGGGCTAGCACTGGACTGGGTAGGGGAGAATTGCAGTGTATAGACTTCAGCTGTTATTTGGGGCAACATGGCTCAGGCAGTAAGAGCAGTCGTCTGGCAGTCGGAGGGTTGCCGGTTCGATCCCCCGCCCGGGCTGTGTCGAATTGTCCCTGAGCAAGACACCTAACCCCTAAATGCTCCTGACGAGCTGGTCGGCGCCTTGCATGGCAGCCAATCGCCGTTGGTGTGTGAGTGAGTGTATGAATGGGTGAATGAGAAGCATTAATTGTATAGCGCTTTGGATAAAGGCGCTATATAAATGCCAACCATTTACCATTTGTTGTATTTACCAGACTAATAAATGTGCAAATGCAGTCTTCAGACTGCAATACAGTGTTGTTTCACGATGTCCTCTGTTCTGGCCCCACGGTGGTGGAATTAACTTTCGGCAGAGAACAGCAGAGTCTGACCACTTTAAAGCACAAACTGGAGACTCACCTTTTCAGGCTGCACCTCTCCCTCCTCTCACTGCAATAATGAGCCATGTACGCTATGTGTATGCTATATGTAATGATCGCACTTGGGGTTAATTATTTTACTATTCTTAGTGTTCAGGTTGTCAAGACTGGTGTTACTACTTGTTCAGTTCATCTGATTAACAGATTCAAGTTTTTAACGATGTGATCACTCTAGGACTTGGAACCATACTTCCCTCTTGGGTCATCAGAGCACTTGTCCCTGGTTCTGATTTTGACAAAAGCTGGATGAATTCTGAAGTTTTTCGGGCAATATTATCTGCTCATATTCAGCCAAATGCTTCAGAACTCATTGGACGGCGCTTCACAGTGCAGATGGACAATGACCCGAAGCATACTGCGAAAGCAACCAAAGAGTTTTTTAAGGCAAAGAAGTGGAATGTTATGCAATGGCCAAGTCAATCACCTGACCTGAATCCAATTGAACATGCATTTCACTTGCTGAAGACAAACCTGAAGGGAAAATGCCCCAAAAACAAGCAGGAACTGAAGACAGTTGCAGTAGAGGCCTGGCAGAGCATCACCAGGGATGAAACCCAGCGTCTGGTGATATCTATGCATTCCAGACTTCAGGCTGTAATTGACTGCAAAGGATTTGCAACCAAGTATTAAAAAGTGAAAGTTTGATTTATGATTGTTAGTTTGTCCCATTACTTTTGGTCCCTTAAAAAGTGGGAGGCACATATAGAAACTGTAGAAAAATTCCTTCACCGTTCACCTGATTTGGATGTAAATGCCCTCAAATAGCTGAAAGTCTGCAGTTAAAGCGCATCTTGTTTGTTTCATTTCAAATCCATTGTGGTGGTGTATAGAGCCAAAAAGATGAGAATTGTGTCGATGTCCCAATATTGATGGAGTGGTATCAAAACATGACACTCGTACAACTTCAGGTAAGTAAATAACCAAATACATAATGATTAACAATGAGACGTAATCCATGCTTTCATTCACTTCCATATGTGCAATTGTTATACAGTAGATATAACAATTTAGCCAATGTACATGGACATTTCCATATGATAACAAAACTTTAAAAATAACAATGTCTTTTTCATCATTAATCAGTAGTCACGGAAAGACATTAATAAACTTTTCCCATTTTATGTAGTGACACAGTTCAGTATATTACAATGTATAATAATGTGCTTAACTCCCTACTTTTAGGTTACTGTTAAGTATCACGTAACAATAACCATAAATCATACACACACAGGGCAACAATAGAGCATTTAAATGAATTACTCTTCAGTGCGATTAATGCACTAGTTTAGACCCTTGAGATTGCTGCATACTGCTACATACTCTTAATAAATTAATTACTGATCCTACTCATTATCAACACTCTTATGATGATGTACTTGAAGTTAGTGAAAAGGGCTCCCACACTGGTGTTGGTACTACTGACCCCTCAGCAGTGCAGAATCTAGTGTTCGTACTAGTGACCTCTCAGCAGTGCAGAATCTAGTGTTGGTACTAGTGACCTCTCAGCAGTGCAGAATCTAGTGTTGGTACTACTGACCCCTCAGCAGTGCAGAATCTAGTGTTGGTACTAGTGACCCCTCAGCAGTGCAGAATATAGTGGTACTACTGACCCCTCAGCAGTGCAGAATCTAGTGTTGGTACTAGTGACCCCTCAGCAGTGCAGAATCTAGTGTTGGTACTACTGGCCCCTCAGCAGTGTCTTTAGTGTTGTGCAAAGTCACAGATCCCATTAATCACAAGCTTTCTATTCTGGAAATGTGTTTATTATTTTACTTTTTGTTTTTGTTTAACCAGCCACAGTGGTGGATGAAAAACTTTTTACCAGACCAGACCTTTGTTTCTGCAGGAAAATCACAGACCACAGTCTCTCTAACTAGCCGTTAATATCCTCCACTTCATCATTAAGACTCTGTTCCTTTTTTAACCTCGCTTCAGTCAGGACCACTGTAGTCAAAGTAAGAATTGTAGGAGGGGAGAGGGGATGGGGTGGGGATGGGGTCAAGAGGACAGGTGGTTGGGCGGTGGGAAGTAAGGAGTTTCAGTGTGTCGGCGTCAGAGAGGAGAGAAAAGGAGGTTAGGGAGTTGGGGAGGGTAGGAGGGTCAGTAGGGGTGGAGGGTTGGGAGGGTTGGGAGAAGGAATTGCGAATAGCATCGACCTTCTTTTCAAAGAAGGAGACAAAGTGATCACTCACACCTGATGACTTTGTCTCCTTCTTTGAAAAGAAGGTCGATGCTATTCGCAATTCCTTCTCCCAACCCTCCACCCCTACTGACCCTCCTACCCTCCCCAACTCCCTAACCTCCTTTTCTCTCCTCTCTGACGCCGACACACTGAAACTTTGTAGTTTCCTCCTCCCGTACGGCAAAGAATCTTGGGGTGACTCTTGATAACTGCCTCACCCTGGCTCCACAAGTATCCTCCACTGCCAGAACCTGCAGGTTCTTTCTGTATAATATACGCCGTATCCGTCATCTCCTGACTGAGAAAGCCACCCAGCTCCTAGTCCAGGCGCTCGTCATTTCCTGCCTGGATAACTACAACTCCCTCCTAGCCGGTCTCCCAGCGTGTGCCATCAAGCCCCTCCAGCTGGTCCAGAATGCTGCAGCCCGCCTGATCACCAGTCAGCCCAGGTCGGCTCATTTCACCCCGCTTCTCATTGGCCTCCACTGGCTTCCTATTGCCGCACGTATCCGTTTCAAGGCCCTAGTGTTGACATTTCAGGCTGCTAAGGGGACTGCCCCACCTTACATACAATCCCTGATCACTCCCTACTCCCCAGCTAGACCACTCCGGTCTGCCAGCTCTGGTCGCCTTATAGTTCCCTCACTACGTGCACCTGGCGGTCGAGCTGCACGTTCACGCCTGTTTTCCGTTCTGGTTCCTCAGTGGTGGAATGACTTGCCTACCACTGTCAGAACAGCAGAATCCCTTCCCCTATTTCGACGCAGACTCAAAACCCACCTTTTCAAACTCTACCTTAGTCCTCCCTCCTGATTTCCCCTGCCCCTCCTTTCCGATATCCCTATCCTTGTCAAAAAGAAAATGCACTTCTGATGACAACTATGTTTACAACAGCATTTCATGTGTATTTTGCTAGTTTCTGGATGTGATGCTTTGACTTATGGTAGAACCTATGCACTTGTAAGTCGCTTTGGATTAAAAGCGTCTGCCAAATGACTAAAATGTAAATGTAAGAGACCAGTCTTTCTTACTAGCTGTTAATATCCTCCACTTCATCATTAAGACTCTGTTCCTTTTTTAACCTCGCTTCAGTCTGGACCACTATAGTCAAAGTAAGAATCTTTATAACAATCTGAGAAGGCAACACAGTCATGTTCGGCAGTGTGGCTCTCTTCTGGAAGACCTCCTGGCATGGATGGAGAAGACCAGGAGCAGGCACCCCCAGCGGGTGCACACAGAACAGATCCGGCAGCACAGGACACCGTTATTTGTATGGGATCGGTTGACAGCATATCTTTGGATTTGGGAGGAAGCTGGAAGAAACCCACGCAGACACGGGGAGAACATGCAAACTCCACACAGAAAGGGTCAGTTTGGATTCAAATCCGGGACGTTTTTGCTTTGGGCTGAAAGTGCTCACAGCAAAAAGAAATGGACAACCGTGCTGCCCATATATGTTAGTTTAATAAACACGAGAGTGGCGCAGGGGTGGAGGGGGTTTAGACTAGCAGTCTGTAGTGAGCATACATGACTTAGACTAGCAGTCTGTAGTGAGCATACATGACTTAGACTAGCAGTCTGTAGTGAGCATACATGACTTAGACTAGCAGTCTGTAGTGAGCATATGTAGGAGGGTCAGGAGTCGCACTAGCCTCCCCCACACACTCATACACACACAATAACCCCAGGCCACATGGGGATCAACGCACTGGGGAGAGGGGGTTCACACACTCCTGTACACACACACACATACACACAGAGGCACACACACACACATGCATACAAACAAAAATATAAGAGTCCTTGTAATACTTAGCTTGCCAACTAGCTACTCCTTTTATTTTTCTCCAGACAAAAATACACCCAAAATATTACCTGGATTACATTTATACTTACAGCCAAGTTAACAGTAACCCTGACGCTGGAGGCTACCAACAGGATTTGCTTCCAAGAGGGCAACCCAACCCCCAACATATTTTAATTCACAAAAATGTATATTTTACTTTTTATACTCGATATTTGTAGATATTTGGATTCAACATACTGAATTATACAGCCTTTGAGAGACAGTATTTTATAAAAATATAATTAGCAAAAATGCTGTCGGGTTTATATTGAAGTTTAAATTGAAAGATATATATGTTCAATTAAAATATACTTTTTTAGATGGATAGATGGAAGGGAAGTGGGAGATTGAGAGTGAACAGAGACAGGAGACTTTTGGAGTCATCCCATTTAATGAGCAGCACACAGATCAAACACCAGTTTGCCTGTTGAGAGAGAGATAAGGAACGCTTATTGCTATACATTGCTCTTGTGTTGAACATCACTCTGGATATAAGCATCTTCTACAGAAAGTGCAGTGTACTGAAATGCATCTGCTACAGTAAGTGTACTGTAATGCATCTGCTGCAGTAAGTGAGTGCAGTGTACTGAAATGCATCTGCTACAGTAAGTAAATGCAGTGTACTGTAATTCATCTGCTACAGTAAGTGAGTGCAGTGTACTGTAATGTATCTGCTACAGTAAGTGTACTGTAATGCATCTGCTACAGTAAGTGTACTGTAATTAATCTGCTACAGTAAGTGCAGTGTACTGTAATGTATCTGCTACAGTAAGTGTACTGTAATTAATCTGCTACAGTAAGTGCAGTGTACTGTAGTGCACTGTGAACATGTGGGCGTGGCTGACACTCACCTGCAGTGATGGAGTCGCTGCTCTGATGTCACACTTCTCCCCCTCAGGCTCCAGGTGGGGGCGGGACTGTGAAGACGGACAGACTGTGTCAAAATGCTAACTCCTAGCGCAGGGGTGTGTCACAGTGCTAACTCCTAGCGCAGGGGCATGTCACAGTGCTAACTCCTAGCGCAGGGGCGTGTCACAGTGCTAACTCCTAGCGCAGGGGCGTGTCACAGTGCTAACTCCTAGCGCAGGGGCGTGTCACAGTGCTAACTCCTAGCGCAGGGGCGTGTCACAGTGCTAACTCCTAGCGCAGGGGCGTGTCACAGTGCTAACTCCTAGCGCAGGGGCGTGTAACAGTGCTAACTCCTAGCGCAGGGGCGTGTCACAGTGCTAACTCCTAGCGCAGGGGCGTGTCACAGTGCTAACTCCTAGCGCAGGGGCGTGTCACAGTGCTAACTCCTAGCCCAGGGGCGTGTCACAGTGCTAACTCCTAGCCCAGGGGCGTGTCACAGTGCTAACTCCTAGCGCAGGGGTGTGTCACAGTGCTAACTCCTAGCGCAGGGGTGTGTCACAGTGCTAACTCCTAGCGCAGGGGTGTGTCACAGTGCTAACTCCTAGCGCAGGGGTGTGTCACAGTGCTAACTCCTAGCGCTGGGGTGTGTCACAGCACTAACTCATTTTACATTTACATTTTAGCCATTTGGCAGACGCTTCTAATCCAAAGCGATTTACAAGTACACAAGATCCCTTTGCCCTGTTATCTCTGCTCACGGCATCTCATATCATTGTTATGCCGATGACACCCAACTCTTTCTCTCCTTCCCCCCATCAGACACACAGGCCTCTACCCGTATCTCCGCCTGCCCGAGAGACATCCAGAGCTGGATGGGCAACCACCATCTAAAGCTCAACCCAGGTAAGACGGAGGTAATCTTCATCCCTGCTCTAACCTCTCCCTTCTCCGATTTTTCCATCTCACTAGGGCATACCACAGTGACCTCATCCCCTACTGCAAGAAACCTTGGAGTGGTGATGGACAACACGCTGTCCTTCTCCGAGAACATCGCTACGGTGACCTGGGCATGCAAGATCTTCCTGTACGGAGAATCCGACCCTTTCTCACCACCTACTCCACTCAGCTCCTTGTCCAAGCAATGGTCCTGTCCTGCCTGGACTATTGCAATTCTCTGCTGGCTGGCCTTCCAGCATCTGCCATCAGACCCCTACAACTCATCCAGCCCGTCTGGTATTCAATGTTCCTTGACATTCACATCACCCCCCTGCTCAGCAACCTCCACTGGCTGCCTGTTATGGCTCGCATCAAATATAAAACTTTGGTGCTCGCGTACCAGGCAGTTAAGGGATCAGCCCCTGTATATATTCAATCGCTTATCAAGACCTACACACCAACAAGACCCCTCCGTTCTGCCACTTCGTCTGGCACCTCCCCCTCACCACACCTGCACTTCACGCTCATGACTGCTGTCTGTCCTGGCCCCACAATAGTGGAATGACCTCCCTGTGGATGTCAGAACGGCAGAGTCTCTGACCTCGTTTAAGCGCAGACTGAAGACTCATCTCTTCAGGCTGCACCTTTCCCTCCCTTCCTCACCACCATGATTAGCCTTGTATATGCCATAGACTATAATGCCACTTATATAGCTATAAATAGATATTGTTGTGTTTTGTATTAGCTATTGTTGTACTCAGGGTATTCTAGCCGCCAACCGTGGTATGCTAGTTTGTAAGTTGATGTATTCGTCAAGGGTTCCGATTGTATCTGTATGGTTACACTAGGACTTGGAAACAGTAGGGGACAGTGCTAACTCCTAGCCCAGGGGCGTGTCACAGTGCTAACTCCTAGCCCAGGGGCGTGTCACAGTGCTAACTCCTAGCGCAGGGGCGTATCACAGTGCTAACTCCTAGAGCAGGGGCGTGTCACAGTGCTAACTCCTAGCGCAGGGGTGTGTCACAGTGCTAACTCCTAGCGCAGGGGTGTGTCACAGTGCTAACTCCTAGCGCAGGGGTGTGTCACAGTGCTAACTCCTAGCGCTGGGGTGTGTCACAGCACTAACTCATTTTACATTTACATTTTAGCCATTTGGCAGACGCTTCTAATCCAAAGCGATTTACAAGTACACAAGATCCCTTTGCCCTGTTATCTCTGCTCACGGCATCTCATATCATTGTTATGCCGATGACACCCAACTCTTTCTCTCCTTCCCCCCATCAGACACACAGGCCTCTACCCGTATCTCCGCCTGCCCGAGAGACATCCAGAGCTGGATGGGCAACCACCATCTAAAGCTCAACCCAGGTAAGACGGAGGTAATCTTCATCCCTGCTCTAACCTCTCCCTTCTCCGATTTTTCCATCTCACTAGGGCATACCACAGTGACCTCATCCCCTACTGCAAGAAACCTTGGAGTGGTGATGGACAACACGCTGTCCTTCTCCGAGAACATCGCTACGGTGACCTGGGCATGCAAGATCTTCCTGTACGGAGAATCCGACCCTTTCTCACCACCTACTCCACTCAGCTCCTTGTCCAAGCAATGGTCCTGTCCTGCCTGGACTATTGCAATTCTCTGCTGGCTGGCCTTCCAGCATCTGCCATCAGACCCCTACAACTCATCCAGCCCGTCTGGTATTCAATGTTCCTTGACATTCACATCACCCCCCTGCTCAGCAACCTCCACTGGCTGCCTGTTATGGCTCGCATCAAATATAAAACTTTGGTGCTCGCGTACCAGGCAGTTAAGGGATCAGCCCCTGTATATATTCAATCGCTTATCAAGACCTACACACCAACAAGACCCCTCCGTTCTGCCACTTCGTCTGGCACCTCCCCCTCACCACACCTGCACTTCACGCTCATGACTGCTGTCTGTCCTGGCCCCACAATAGTGGAATGACCTCCCTGTGGATGTCAGAACGGCAGAGTCTCTGACCTCGTTTAAGCGCAGACTGAAGACTCATCTCTTCAGGCTGCACCTTTCCCTCCCTTCCTCACCACCATGATTAGCCTTGTATATGCCATAGACTATAATGCCACTTATATAGCTATAAATAGATATTGTTGTGTTTTGTATTAGCTATTGTTGTACTCAGGGTATTCTAGCCGCCAACCGTGGTATGCTAGTTTGTAAGTTGATGTATTCGTCAAGGGTTCCGATTGTATCTGTATGGTTACACTAGGACTTGGAAACAGTAGGGGACAGTGCTAACTCCTAGCCCAGGGGCGTGTCACAGTGCTAACTCCTAGCCCAGGGGCGTGTCACAGTGCTAACTCCTAGCGCAGGGGTGTGTCACAGTGCTAACTCCTAGCGCAGGGGTGTGTCACAGTGCTAACTCCTAGCGCTGGGGTGTGTCACAGCACTAACTCATTTTACATTTACATTTTAGCCATTTGGCAGACGCTTCTAATCCAAAGCGATTTACAAGTACACAAGATCCCTTTGCCCTGTTATCTCTGCTCACGGCATCTCATATCATTGTTATGCCGATGACACCCAACTCTTTCTCTCCTTCCCCCCATCAGACACACAGGCCTCTACCCGTATCTCCGCCTGCCCGAGAGACATCCAGAGCTGGATGGGCAACCACCATCTAAAGCTCAACCCAGGTAAGACGGAGGTAATCTTCATCCCTGCTCTAACCTCTCCCTTCTCCGATTTTTCCATCTCACTAGGGCATACCACAGTGACCTCATCCCCTACTGCAAGAAACCTTGGAGTGGTGATGGACAACACGCTGTCCTTCTCCGAGAACATCGCTACGGTGACCTGGGCATGCAAGATCTTCCTGTACGGAGAATCCGACCCTTTCTCACCACCTACTCCACTCAGCTCCTTGTCCAAGCAATGGTCCTGTCCTGCCTGGACTATTGCAATTCTCTGCTGGCTGGCCTTCCAGCATCTGCCATCAGACCCCTACAACTCATCCAGCCCGTCTGGTATTCAATGTTCCTTGACATTCACATCACCCCCCTGCTCAGCAACCTCCACTGGCTGCCTGTTATGGCTCGCATCAAATATAAAACTTTGGTGCTCGCGTACCAGGCAGTTAAGGGATCAGCCCCTGTATATATTCAATCGCTTATCAAGACCTACACACCAACAAGACCCCTCCGTTCTGCCACTTCGTCTGGCACCTCCCCCTCACCACACCTGCACTTCACGCTCATGACTGCTGTCTGTCCTGGCCCCACAATAGTGGAATGACCTCCCTGTGGATGTCAGAACGGCAGAGTCTCTGACCTCGTTTAAGCGCAGACTGAAGACTCATCTCTTCAGGCTGCACCTTTCCCTCCCTTCCTCACCACCATGATTAGCCTTGTATATGCCATAGACTATAATGCCACTTATATAGCTATAAATAGATATTGTTGTGTTTTGTATTAGCTATTGTTGTACTCAGGGTATTCTAGCCGCCAACCGTGGTATGCTAGTTTGTAAGTTGATGTATTCGTCAAGGGTTCCGATTGTATCTGTATGGTTACACTAGGACTTGGAAACGTACTGTCCTCTCGGGTCCTCTTCACACATGTACCTCATGCTTTTCAGATACAGCACAGAAATAAAAAGGGCCACGCCCAGAAGAGGTCCAGAGGAGTTTTGAGGAGAACAAATACAAGTGAACAAGCAAGGTATTGGGAAGAAGTGAACAGACACAGGCTGCCAGTGTATCATAGTCATGACTGAGCATGTTTGTCTTATAATATTTACATGGTTAAAATCCTGCATAGTATGTATTTTTTAAAATAGAATACTATGTGTAGGTTTGACTTCATGTGATGTAAGAACAGTTCTGTTCTGAATAGAGGAAATGAGGATGTTGAAATGGTTCTAAGTACGTATCTAGGAGATCATCCAATCTCCACATTTGATTGAACTCACAAACACTGACGTGTAACATTTCACTGTATAATGAATAAAGATCTTGTTAAATATAAATGCATACAGTACCAGTCAAAAGTTTGGACACATTATGGTTCCCTCTCTACGAGCACCTGGCGGTCGAGCTGCACGTTCACGCCTGTTTTCCGTTCTGGTTCCTCAGTGGTGGAATGACTTGCCTACCACTGTAAGGACAGCAGAATCCCTCCCCCTATTTCGACGAAGACTAAAAACACACCTTTTCAAACTCTATCTTAGTCCTCCCTCCTGATTTCCCCCGCCCCCCTTTCTGATATCCCTCTTGTCTAACCCCAAAAAAATTAAAATAAATTGCACTTATGATGACTCTATGTTTAGAACAGCACTTCGTGTGTATTTTCCTCGTTATGGATGTGATGCTTTGACTTGTGGAAGAACCTATGCATTTGTAAATCGCTTTGGATTAAAAGCATCTGCCAAATGACTAAAATGTAAATTTTGGAGCCTTTTTTGTTATTTTTCTGAAAATTTTTTAATTTTCTCTGTTTCATCAAACAATTCACATGTGGACAGAGCGTCTGCCAAATGCCATTAATGTAATGTAATGTAATGGTCAATACGAAGATTCTCAGCTTTTATTAAAGAGTAGTTTCATACATTTATACATTTTTACCATGTAGCAATTACACCATTTTTATACATTTCAATGTTTGAGGCAAATTAACATGAAGTCAAATGAAATAGTCATGTTTTGTATTTGGTTGCATATATTTGTATGCCATGAAATCTATCAACATCACCAGAGTCTGGATATCTCAAGCAATACTAAAACCACTCTGGATTTAATTGGATCTCTATGGGAATTGGGGGTTGGGACTTGATTCAGCTGTAAATTATGCTGATACAATATGGAACACATTTGTGGATTAAATGGTTTTTAGTCATCAAGGGTCTGAGGTAAGGGACTTCACAAGTGAATTGTTTGATGTCATATTTCCTCTGTCATCAATCAGAAAAGGCAGAAAAGGGCAAGGTGTGTCCAAACTTTTGATTGGTACTGTATGTTTTATTAAGGGGCTATATTCACCCAGCATCACAGAAACTCTCACAGTGCACAGAAGACTTACCAGAACACATCAGGCCCACATCGTTTCCATGGGAGCAGGGTTGATTCTGTGAGGGTGCTGTGGGGCAGAAGTAAATCTGAGATTCGTTGCCTCTACACTGAATCTCCTCTGCCCACACCTGGCCCTCGCCCTGGCCGAATGCAGCTGCCCCGCGCAGCTCTTTAGGAGCCCCACAGCCCAGCTCCCTGCACACAACCTCTGCGTCCCGCTGGTCAAAGTCAGCATCACACACCGTGCCCCAGGAGCTCCCATGATGCACCTCTACTCTCCCAGAGCACAGGTCAGTCCCGCCCACCAGCCTGACCTTTCGATGGGCTGCAGTGAAACAGAGAATAAAGAGAGAATCATCAGAATGACCGGCACCTTATTCCAGAGACAACATTCAGCACAGCTGTCTGAACACAGGACTGCACAGCTATTATACATGGAGTACAGCAGTGTGAGATGAGCCAAGCCATCATGGTGTTGTCATATCATCATTGTTACAGACCGAACCTCAATCCACAACATAAACAAGACGCCAACGAGAAGAGGGACCCTCAACCATTGACCGTGAGGGGGCAGTCACGCCGTCTTCATCCGCGGTCAGAGCAGCTAGAAGGGCAGTAGAGTCGTCAGACACAGACTGGTCGGGTGAATCACGAGCGAAATATGGCTTCAGCATATTAACATGGCACACCCGAGTGTGCTGTCGCCTGTCTGGAGTGGAAATTACACAGTCGAGATCAGACACTAACTGATGGAACTAACTGCTAGGCACGCAGGATTGAGGCTTTCACCTCGTCATAATAAGAGCTATCATCAAAAGGAAAAGCAGAGTAAACTTCTTGTGCTTTGCCTTTTAAAACACATCGCAGCAAAAGTAAGTAAAAAATATCGCCAAGGCCACTGTAAAGTAGTTGCAACACGTTCAAAATGAGGAAAGTATTTTTCCACCTCCCTCCCGGTGAACTCAGGAACCATACGAATATACCGGCTCGCATCAAAATCATGTTCTCCGCGCGGTATAGCCTGGCTCTGTCTTCTTGCCTCAATTTCCAATCACTTTAATTCCAGTGAATTTCTAAGCTCCTCTTGTCGAGCCGAAACACGCAATTTTTCACGCTCATTCTCAAGGTCTTTTTCACGCAAAGTGAGCTCTTGAAAGCGAATTTGGAGTTCAAGTTCTGTAGTGCTACTATGTGGTGGCTTTGTTTCAGCCGCACTTTCGGGCAAGATTTCCTGTGCGACAAGACCTTTAATTAAAGCAGTTAAGGTGGTCTCTTTTAAACGCTTTTTTAGCAATATGCACTTGATTAGTCTCAGACAATTAATTCAGATGATTTTTAGAGCATTGCAAGAGCACGGACGGCTCCGCAACAAAATCATCTATTGAAGACATTTCGACACTTCAACTGCAATCAACAAAAGTTATCGAAAACTTTAAAGCAGCAGCTTCAAAATTCACAAGTGGTCAAAAAAAAACACGAAGACCACAGGTCCACCCACAAAAAGCCTTATAAGCACGAAACACCAGTATAGCTGGCAAAAACGAAGTACAACTTCAGTGTGCGATCAACTTTAAAAAAGTTGACAGAACTTTACAAAACGACTTGTATCACAAAAAAAAGACAATTCATACGAGAAACCTCAACACCCAGGAGACTATCGCAAACTTTCAAAAGGGGACAAAGTAAACAAAACAGCCCTAATTACCTCTCTGTCTATCTTCAGTGGTTCCACCACCCAGCGTGCAAGCTCGTTAGCTCAGCAACAGACTACAGACAGCCAATCACCAAACCCGAGCGTACAAAATAGGGCTACCACCAAAAACAAAGCAGAAAATAACAAATTGATTATCTTCCTAAGGGTGTATACAAAAGCAGAGAATTGCCAATACTTAGAAAAAGTAGTTGATTCTTCAGAAAAGGTCCCGCAAAAAAAAAAACGTTTAACGCCGAATGTACCCTTACAAAAACAGTAAATGGTTCGAAAAAAAGCGGACGAGCGCCCAATTATGTTACGGCCCGAACCTCAATCCACAACATAAACAAGATGCCAAGGAGAAGAGGGCTCGACTCTAGGGTTTTTAATTACAAAAATAGGGATTTACAACAAGAGAGAATGAATAAGTATTTAAGTTAAGAGTCCAGAATTAAGTTAAGCGTCAAAATAGCGAATGGCGTCCAAGAGAGCGGGGACCAGCAGCTCAGTCAGCGGGAGCAGGAACAGAAGGCGTGGGATGGACTGTCTTTCTCAAGCATGAGCCGCATGCATCGCTCCGTCTTCACCTGTGCACAGGTATATTATATAGACCCCGCCTGCCGGATTTCAGAGCATGGATTGGCACAGAGATAATTGGCAGGGGCACGCACTGTCCAATGTTTGTGGCCATGGCTACCAGCAGAGGGAGCCAAGCCAACCTTACTGTATTAGGTGACCACCAAGTACAGGGGATGCATAACAATCATGCACCCTGCTCCTGCTGAAGCTAAGCAGGTGGGGGCTTGTTCAGTACTAGGATGGGACACCTCCTGGGAAACCTAAGTTGCTGCTGGAAGTGTTTTGGTGGGCCAGTTGGGGGGAGATCTTCCCTCTGGTTCAATTACCCCCAATGTCCCCATCACTGCACTGGGAGTCCTACCTGAGCAGATCACTCCAGCGTCCTCTCGATGATTACAGGAATGTTTACCCCATCCTCGTGACTCACACTGCTTCAGTATGGATTCTGATCCACTGCAGATCACATCATCCATCCATATTCTCCCAGACCCTGGTCCAAAGTGACCCTCTCCTAGTGCATCTACAGCATCTCCACAGCCCAGCTGTCTGCACACCACTCCAGCATCACTCATGTCCCAGCCACGACCACACACTGTCCCCCACTCTCCCCGATGGTAAACCTCCACTCTCCCAGCACAGGGGCTGCTACCATTCACCAGCCTCACATCCTCCCTGCCTGAGAGAGAGAGAGAGAGAGAGAGAGAGAGAGAGAGAGAGAGAATGATCATGTTTTAACACTGATGAGAGGTCTTTAATACAGTTTAGCCAGGTGTACAATAGCTGTTTACCCCCAAGTTGTCACTGTGGATTTAAAGGATATGACCCCAGCAGTGTCTGCAGGAACACAGGGACACCACTAGGGTGCGCTCTACCTCCCTTGCTTTGTGCACTGGACACCAGTGATATGAGCTCTGCCAGTGAGGACTGTCACATGAATGATTAAGCAGATGACACTCCTGTGACAGCGCTCATCTCTCAGGGAGAAGAAGCCCCTACAGACTGCAGGGACACACGTTGGCCACAAGAGTAGCCAATCGTCTCCTCTTGACCCGACCACCCACTCTTCTATTGGACCCTAGAGTGTATGTGTTCAGTGTATTGGACCATAGAGCGTATGAGGTAAGTGTGATGGACCATAGATTGTATAAGTTCAGTGTATTGACCAAAGAGCGTATGAGTTCAGTGTATTGGACCATAGATCATATAAGTTCAGTGGATTGGATCATAAAGCACATGAGTTCAGTGCACTGGACTCATGCTTTTCAGGTACAGCACAGAAATAAAAAGGGCCACGCCCAGAAGAGGTCCAGAGGAGTTTTGAGAAGAACAAATACAAGTAAACAAGCAAGGTATTGGGCAGGAGTGGACTCAGACACAGGCTGCCAGTGAATGATAGTCATGACTGAGCATGTTTGTCTTATAATATTTAAATGGTTAAAATCCTGCAGAGTATGTTTTGAAAAAAAATAGTATATACTATGGACATGTTTGACTTCATGAGAAGTAAGAACAGTTCCGCCCTGAACAGAGGAAATGAGGATGTAGAGATGGTTCTGAGTACTGGGGGCGACATGGCTCAGGCAGTAAGAGCAGTCGTCTGGCAGTCAGAGGGTTGCCGGTTCGATCCCCCGCCTGGGCTGTGTCGAAGTATCCCTGAGCAAGACACCTAACCCCCATTTGCTCCTGACGAGCTGGTCGGTGCCTTGCATGGCAGCCAATTGCCATTGGTGTGTGTGAGTGTGTGTGAGTGTGTGTATGAATGGGTGAATGGGTGAATGGGTGAATGAGAAGCATCAATTGTACAGTGCTTTGGATAAAAGCGCTATATAAATGCCAACCATTTACCATTTACGTATCTGGCAGATCATCCAAACTCCACACTTGATTAAACTGACAAACACTGGCGTGTAGCATTTCACAGTATAATGAATTTCACAGTATAATGAATAAAGACCTTGTTAAATATAAACTCATATGGCCTATTAAGGGGCTATATTCAACCAGCATCACAGAAACTCTCACAGTACACAGAAGACTCTTACCAGAACACACCAGGCCCACATCGTTTCCATGGGAGCAGGGTTGATTCTGTGAGGGTGCTGTGGGGCAGAAGTTAATCTGAGATTCATTGCCTCTACACTGAATCTCCTCTGCCCACACCTGGCCCTGGCCCTGGCCGAATGCAGCTGCCCCGCGCAGCTCTTTAGGAGCCCCACAGCCCAGCTCCCTGCACACAACCTCTGCGTCCCGCTGGTCAAAGTCAGCATCACACACCGTGCCCCAGGAGCTCCCATGATGCACCTCTACTCTCCCAGAGCACAGGTCAGTCCCGCCCACCAGCCTGACCTCTGCAGTTGAACAGAGAATAAAGAGAGAATTATCACCTTATTCCAGAGACAACATTCAGCACAGCTGTCTGAACACAGGACTGCACAGCTATTATACATGGAGTACAGCAGTGTGAGATGAGCCAAGCCATCATGGTATTGCCATCCCATCATGCACCCTGCTCCTGCTGAAGCTAAGCAGGTGTGGGCTTGGTCAGTACTCGGAATGGAGACCTCCTGGGAAACGTAAGTTGCTGCTGAAAGTGTTTTTGGTTGGCCAGTTGGGAGGAGATCTTCCCTCTGGTTCAATTACCCCAATGTCCCCATCACTGCACTGGGAGTCCTACCTGAGCAGATCACTCCAGCGTCCTCTCCATGATTACAGTAATGTTTACCCCATCCTGCTGATCCACACTGCTTCAGTATGGATTCTGATCCACTGCATTTCACATAATCCATCCATATTCTCCCAGACCCTGGTCCAAAGTGAGCCTCTCCTAGTGCATCTACAGCATCTCCACAGCCCAGCTGTCTGCACACCACTCCAGCATCACTCAGGTCCCACCATTTATCACACACTGACCCCCACTCTCCCCGATAGTAAACCTCCACTCTCCCAGCACAGGAGCTGCTACCATTCACCAGCCTCACATCCTCCCTGCCTGAGGGAGAGAGAGAGAGAGAGAGAGAGAGAGAGAATGATCATGTTTTAACACTGATGAGAGGTCTTTAATACAGTTTAGCCAGGTGTACAATGGCTGTTTACCCCCAAGTTGTCACTGTGGATTTATAGGATATGACCCCAGCAGTGTCTGCAGGAACACAGGGACACCACTAGGGTGCGCTCTAACTCCCTTGCTTTGTGCACTGGACACCAGTGATATGAGCTCTGCCAGTGAGGCCTGTCACATGAATGATTAAGCAGATGACACTCCTGTGACAGCGCTCATCTCTCAGGGAGAAGAAGCCCCTACAGACTGCAGGGACACACGTTGGCCACTGGAGTAGCCAATCGTCTCCTCTTGACCCGACCACCCGCTCTTCTATTGGACAATAGAGTGCATGCGTTCAGTGTGATGGACCATAGAGCGTAGGAGTTCAGTGTATTGGACCATAGATCATATAAGTTTCGTGTATTGGACCATAGAGCGTATGAGTTCAGTGTATTGGACCATAGATCGTATAAGTTCAGTGTATTGGACCATAGAGCGTATGAGTTCAGTGTATTGGATCATAAAGCACATGAGTTCAGTGCACTGGACTCTTGCTTTTCAGATACAGCACAGAAATAAAAAGGGCCATGCCCAGAAGAGGTCCAGAGGAGTTTTTAGAATACCAAATACAAGTAAACAAGCAAGGTATTGGGCAGAAGTGAACACAGACACAGGCTGCCAGTGTATCATAGTCATGCCTGAGCATGTTTGTCTTATAGTATTTAAATGGTTAAAATCCTGCAGAGTATGTTTTAAAAAAAATAGTATATACTTTGTACATATTTGACTTCATGAGAAGTAAGAACAGTTCCGCCCTGAATAGAGGAAATGAGGATGTAGAGATGGTTCTGTGTATTGGGGGCAACATGGCTCAGGCCGTAAGAGCAGTCGTCTGGAAGTCGGAGGGTTGCTGGTTCGATCCCCCGCCCAGGCTGTGTTGAAGTATCCCTGAGCAAGATACCTAACCCCCATTTGCTCCTGACGAGCTGGTCGGTGGGTTGCATGGCAGCCAATTGCCGTTGGTCTGTGTGTGAGTGTGTATGTGAAGCATCAATTGTACAGCTCTTTGGATAAAAGCGCAATATAAATGCCAACCATTTACCATTTACATATTTGGGAGATCATCCAAACTCCACACTTGATTAAACTTACACACACTGGCGTGCAACATTTCACAGTACAATGAATAAAGACCTTGTTAAATATAAACTCATATGGCCTATTAAGGGCTATATTCACCCAGCATCACAGAAACTCTCACAGTGCACAGAAGACACTTACCAGAACACACCAGGCCCACATCGTTTCCATGGGAGCAGGGTTGATTCTGTGAGGGTGCTGTGGGGCAGAAGTTAATCTGAGATTCGTTGCCTCTACACTGAATCTCCTCTGCCCACACCTGGCCCTCGCCCTGGCCGAATGCAGCTGCCCCGCGCAGCTCTTTAGGAGCCCCACAGCCCAGCTCCCTGCACACAACCTCTGCGTCCTTCTGGTCAAAGTCAGCATCACACACCGTGCCCCAGGAGCTCCCATGATGCACCTCTACTCTCCCAGAGCACAGGTCAGTCCCACCCACCAGCCTGACCTCTGCAGTTGAACAGAGAATAAAGAGAGAATCATCAGAAATGACCGGCACCTTATTCTAGAGACAACATTCAGCACAGCTGTCTGAACACAGGCTTGCACAGCTATTATACATGGAGTACAGCAGTGTGAGATGAGCCAAGCCATCAAGGTATTGCCATCCCATCATACACCCTGCTCCTGCTGAAGCTAAGCAGGTGTGTGCTTGGTCAGTACTTGGATGGGAGATCTCCTGGGAAACCTAAGTTGCTGCTGGAAGTGTTGTTGGTGGGCCAGTTGGGGGGAGATCTTCCCTCTGGTTCAATTACCCCCAATGTCCCCATCACGCACTGGGAGTCCTACCTGAGCAGATCACTCCAGCGTCCTCTACATGATTACAGAGTTGAAAACCCCATCCTCGTGACCCACACTGCTTCAGTATGGATTCTGATCCCCTGCAGATCACATAATCCATCCATATTCTCCCCGACCCTGGTCCAAAGTGACCCTCTCTTAGTGCATCTACAGCATCTCCACAGCCCAGCTGTCTGCACACCACTCCAGCATCCCTCATGTCCCACCAATTATCACACACTGTCCCCCACTCTCCCCGATGGTAAACCTCCACTCTCCCAGCACAGGGACTGCTACCATTGACCAGCCTCAAATCCTCCCTGCCTGAGAGAGAGAGAGAGAGAGAGAGAGAGAGAGAGCGATGATGTTTTAACACTGACGAGAGGTCTTTAATACAGTTTAGCCAGGTGTACAATGGCTGTTTACCCCCAAGTTGTCACTGTGGATTTAAAGGATATGACCCCAGCAGTGTCTGCAGGGACACCACTAGGGTGCGCTCTATCTCCCTTGCTTTGTGCACTGGACACCAGTGATATGAGCTCTGCCAGTGAGGCCTGTCACATGACTGATTAAGCAGATGACACTCCTGTGACAGCGCTCATCTCTCAGGGAGAAGAAGCCCCTACAGATTGCAGGGACACACGTTGACCACTGGAGTAGCAAATCGTCTCCTCTTGACCCTATCACCCCCTCTTCTAGTGCACAATAGAGTGTAGGAGTTCAGTGTGATGGACCATAGAGCGTATGAGTTCAGTGTATTGGACCATAGAGCGTATGATTTCAGTGTAATGGACCATAGAGCATAGGAGTTCAGTGTGATGGACCATAGATCATATAAGTTCAGTGTATTGGATCATAAAGCACATGAGTTCAGTGTAATGGACCATAGATCGTATAAGTTCAGTGTATTGGACCAAAGAGCGTATGAGTTCAGTGTATTGGATCATAAAGCACAGGAGTTCAGTGCACTGGCCTCAGGCTTTTCAGGTACAGCACAGAAATGAAAATGGCCACACCCAGAAGAGGTCCAGAGGAGTTTTGAGAAGAACAAATACAAGTAAACAAGCAAGGTATTGGGCAGAAGTGAACACAGACACAGGCTGCCAGTGTATCATAGTCATGACTGAGCATGTTTGTCTTATACTATTTACATGATTAAAATACTGCAGAGTATGTTTAAAAAAAAATAGTATATACTATGTACATGTTTGACTTCATGAGAAGCAAGAACAGTTCCCCCCTGAATAGAGGAAATGAGGACGTAGAGATGGTTCTGAGCACTGGGGGCGACATGGCTCAGACAGTAAGAGCAGTTGTCTGGCAGTCGGAGGGTTGTCGGTTCGATCCCCCTGGGCAGTGTTGAAGTATCCCTGAGCAAGACACCTAACCCCCATTTGCTCCTGACGAGCTGGTCGGTGCCTTGCATGGCAGCCAATTGCCATTGGTGTGTGAGTGTGTGTATGAATGGGTGAATGAGAAGCATCAATTGTACAGTGCTTTGGATAAAAGCGCTATATAAATGCCAACCATTTACCATTTACGTATCTGGGAGATCATCCAAACTCCACACTTGATTAAACTGACAAACACTGGCGTGTAGCATTTCACAGTATAATGAATAAAGACCTTGTTAAATATAAACTCATATGGCCTATTAAGGAGCTATATTCACCCAGCATCACAGAAACTCTCACAGTGCACAGAAGACTTACCAGAACACACCAGGCCCACATCGTTTCCATGAGAGCAGGGTTGATTCTGTGAGGGTGCTGTGGGGCAGAAGTTAATCTGAGATTCATTGCCTCTACACTGAATCTCCTCTGCCCACACCTGGCCCTCGCCCTGGCCAAATACAGCTGCCCCGCGCAGCTCTTTAGGAGCCCCACAGCCCAGCTCCCTGCACACAACCTCTGCATCCTGCTGGTCAAAGTTTGCATCACACACCGTGCCCCAGAAGCTCCCATGATGCACCTCTACTCTCCCAGAGCACAGGTCAGTCCCTCCCACCAGCCTGACCCCTGCAGTTCAAGAGAGAATAAAGAGAGAATCATCAGAAATGACCAGCACCTTATTCCAGAGACAACATTCAGCACAGCTGTCTGAACACAGGACTGCACAGCTATTATACATGGAGTACAGCAGTGTGAGTTGAGCCAAGCCATCATGGTGTTGCCATCCCATCATGCACCCTGTTCCTGCTGAAGCTAAGCAGGTGTTGGCCTGGTCAGTACTTGGATGGGAGACCTCCTGGGAAACCTAAGTTGCTGCTGAAAGTGTTGTTGGGGGGACAGTTGGGGGGAGATCTTCCCACTGGTTCAATTAGCCCCAAAGTCCCCATCACTGCGCTGGGAGTCCTACCTGAGCAGATAACTCCAGCGTCCTCTCCATGTTTACAGAGATGTCTACCCCATCCTCCTGATCCACACTGCTTCAGTGAGGATTCTGATCCTCTGCAGAACACATTATTCATCCATATTCTCCCAGACCCTCGTCCAAAGTGAGCCCCTCCTATTGCCTCTACAGCATCTCCACAGCCCAGCTGTCTGCACACCACCCCAGCATCACTCATATCCCAGTAATCATCACACACTGTCCCCCACTCTCCCTGATGGTAAACCTCCACTCTCCCAGCACAGGGGCTGCCACCATTCACCAGCCTCACATCCACCCTGCCTGTGAGAGAGAGAGAGAGAGAGAGAGAATGATCATGTTTTAACACTGATGAGAGGTCTGCAATACAGTTTAGCCAGGTGTACAATGGCTGTTTACCCCCAAGTTGTCACTGTGGATTTAAAGGATATGACCCCAGCAGTGTCTGCAGGAACAGAGGGACACCATTAGGGTGTGCTCTATCTCCCTTGCTTTGTGCACTGGACACCAGTGATATGAGCTCTGCCAGTGAGGCCTGTCACATGACTGATTAAGCAGATGACACTCGTGTGACAGTACTCATCTCTCAGGGAGAAGAAGCCCCTACAGACTGCAAGGACACACGTTGGCCACTGGAGTAGCCAATCGTCTCCTCTTGACCCTACCACCTGGTCTTCTATTGGACAATAGAGTGTATGAGTTCAGTGTGATGGACCATAGAGTGTATGACTTCAGTGTATTGGACCATAGAGCGTATAAGTTCAGTGTATTGATTCATGAAGCACATGAGTTCAGTGCATTGGACTCAGGCTTTTCAGATACAGTACAGAAATGAAAAGGGCCATGCCCAAAAGAGGTCCAGAGGAGTTTTTAGAAGAACAAATACAAGTAAACAAGCAAGGTATTGGGTAGAAGTGAACACAGACACAGGCTGCCAGTGTATCTGCCAGTGTATCATAGTCATGACTGAGCATGTTTGTCTTATAATATTTACATGGTTAAAATCCTGCAGAGTATCTTTTAAAAATAAATAGTATGTACTATGTACATGTTTTACTTCCTGAGAAGTAAGAACTGTTCTGCCCTGAATAGAGGAATTGAGGATGTAGAGATGGTTCTGAGTACTGGGGGCGACATGGCTCAGGCAGTAAGAGCAGTCGTCTGGCAGTCGGAGGGTTGCCGCTTCGATCCCCCCGGGCTGTGTCGAAGTGTCCCTGAGCAAGACACCTAACCCCCATTTGTTCCTGACGAGCTGGTCGGTGCCTTGCATGGCAGCCAATTGCCGTTGATGTGTGTGTGTGTACGAATGGGTGAATGAGAAGCATCAATTGAACAGCGCTTTGGATAAAAGTGCAATATAAATGCCAACCATTTACCATTTACGTATCGGGGAGATCATCCAAACTCCACACTTGATTAAACTCACACACACTGGCGTGTAACATTTCACAGTATAATGAATAAAGACCTTGTTAAATATAAACTCATATGGCCTATTAAGGGGCTATATTCACCCAGCATCACAGAAACTCTCACAGTGCACAGAAGACTCTTACCAGAACACACCAGGCCCACATCGTTTCCATGGGAGCAGGGTTGATTCTGTGAGGGTGCTGTGGGGCAGAAGTTAATCTGAGATTCATTGCCTCTACACTGAATCTCCTCTGCCCACACCTGGCCCTCGCCCTGGCCGAATGCAGCTGCCCCGCGCAGCTCTTTAGGAGCCCCACAGCCCAGCTCCCTGCACACAACCTCTGCGTCCTGCTGGTCAAAGTCAGCATCACACACCGTGCCCCAGGAGCTCCCATGATGCACCTCTACCCTCCCAGAGCACAGGTCAGTCCCGCCCACCAGCCTGACCTCTGCAGTTGAACAGAGAATAAAGAGAGAATCATCAGCAATGACCGGCACCTTATTCCAGAGACAACATTCAGCACAGCTGTCTGAACACAGGACTGCACAGCTATTATAGATAGAGTACAGCAGTGTGAGATGAGCCAAGCCATCATGGTATTGCCATCCCATCATGCACCCTGCTCCTGCTGAAGCTAAGCAGGTGTGGGCTTGGTCAGTACTTGGATGGGAGACCTCCTGGGAAACCTAAGTTGCTGCTGAAAGTGTTGTTGGGGGGCCAGCTGGGGGGAGATCTTCCCTCTGGTTAAATTACCCCTAATGTCCCCACCACTGCACTGGGAGTCCTACCTGAGCAGATCACTCCGACTTCCTCTCCATGATTACAGCGAAATTTAGCCCATTTTCGTGACTCACACTGCTTCAGTGAGGATTCTGATCCACTGCAGATCACATCAGCCAGCCATATTCTCCCAGACCCTGGTCCGAACTGAGCCTCTCCTAGTGCATGTACAGCATCTCCACAGCCTAGCTCTCTGCACACCACCACAGCATCACTCGTGGTCCACCATTTATCACACACTGTCCCCCACTCTCCCCGATAGTGAAGCTCCACTCTCCCAGCACAGGGGCTGCCACCATTCACCAGCCTCAAATCCTCCCTGCCTGAGAGAGAGAGAGAGAGAGAGAGAGAAAGAGAGAGAGAATGATCATGAGACAGAGAGAATGATCATGTTTTAACACTGATGAGAGGTCTTTTAAAACAGTTTAGCCAGGTGTACAATGGCTGCTTACCCACAAGTTGTCACTGTGGATTTAAAGGATATGACCCCAGCAGTGTCTGCAGGAACACAGGGACACCACTAGGGTGCACTCTATCTCCCTTGCTTTGTGCACTGGACACCAGTGATATGAGCTCTGCCAGTGAGGCCTGTCACATGACTGATTAAACAGATGACACTCGTGTGACAGCGCTCATCTCTCAGGGAGAAGAAGCCCCTACAGACTGCAGGGACAGACGTTGGCCACAAGGGGGAGAAAAATCTTTTACTTTCTCGACCTAAGAACTGTTTTACTGCCCATAAGAATGCTGCCTAAGAGACGTACAATCTCAAATGGTGCACAGACACAAAATATTGCATACTCAAAAGGGAATCAGCATTACCAGTGTGGTAAAGGTGCTGGTGTAAGTAGAGGTTGAACATATAAAAGCTGAGTCTTAACTGAGTCTGGCATTTTAAAAGATTTCCACATAAAGTTTGCACAGGCGTGCACTGATGCACTAATTTATGGAAAGTTTTTTTATATACGTTTTATCACTTGGACACTCCAACACGTGTAATATATCATTAATGTGCTGCCATAATGAAATCAAATGCTGTGGAGAGAATGTCACATTTCTGTTCAGCAAAAAATCACCAGAGACTTCAGACTTTTCACTAAATTAATCTATTAAAAATGCAATACTTGCATCTGAAGTGATACTAGTAATATATAAGCCTAACTTAGGACATACATTTGACATGATACAAGAGGTTGTATTTTTAGGAGCCATCTATTTATTAGCTGAATTTACTACCTGACTTTTTCATGAATATCAAATGCAATGACTATGAGAAATGAGAAACACCATAAAGATCTGTAAATACAATAAAACAAATACATGAGCATAATATTTTTTATAACTTTACTCAGGGTTAGGGTTAGACAAGAGGGATAGTGGAAGGGGGAGGAGATCAGGAGGGTGGACTCGGGTAGAGTTTGAAAAGGTGCATTTTCAGTCAGTCGAAATAGGGGGAGGGGTCCTGACAGTTGTCATTCCACCTCTGAGGAACCAGAACGGAAAACAGGCATAAACGTGCAGCTCAACCACCAGGTGCTTGTAGTGAGGGAACCAGACCAGAGCTGGCAGACCGGAGTGGTCTAGCTGGGGAGTGATTAAGGATTGTATGTAAGGTGGGGCAGTCCCCTTAGCAGCCTGAAATGGCATCACTAGGGCCTTGAAGCGGATGCGTGCGGCAATAGGAAGCCAGTGGAGGCCAATGAGGAGTGGGGTGACATGAGCCGACCTGGGCTGATTGGTGGTCAGGCGGGCTGCCGTAATCTGTGGTGTTTAGAGGCTGCCTGTAACCCTGCTCTTACTGGAGAGCCCTTTGACCAGCAGACCCTCTGACCCCTTGGCCCTGGCCCCCAGTCTCTGACCCCCAGTCTATGACCCCCAGTCTCTGACCCCCAGTCTCTGACCCCCAGTCTCTGACCCCCAGTCTCTGACCCCCAGTCTCTGACCCCCAGTCTCTGGCCCCGGTCTCTGACCCCCAGTCTCTGGCCCCCAATCTCTGACCCCCAGTCTCTGGCCCCCAGTCTATGACCCCCAGTCTCTGACCCCCAGTCTCTGGCCCCCAGTCTATGACCCCCAGTCTCTGACCCCCAGGCTCTGACCCCCAGTCTCTGGCCCTGATTGAGTGTGGAGAAGCAGGGGAGGAGGATGAATCTGTGCTGTATGGATGGATGCGATAACGGACTTGAAGACACTCCAGATCTAGAACAAACAAAACATACATGATGGGGAATTATTCTATAATTTCTAATTAATTATAATTATTTTATAATATATTATTCATGATAATTATTTTATAATTCATAATTATATTATAACAAGTCGCAATTGCAATAATATAATTATAAATGATATTTCTGATTCCATGTAATAAATACACCTATGTTGGCACTAATTCCAAGAGACTACGTCTTTAAACAAGAAGCTTTCACAGGTCGCAAGGCAGAGTTCAGTGCGGCATGTCAAGTTTAAAGCAGCACTGCACAATCTAGGTCCAGGTGCAGAATTTCTATCTTTAAGCCATCTGTAATTATGAGTTTACCAAATTTCCTGAAGGTCGTGCAATTCGACATGCCACACTTAAAGGTACAGCAGGTAAGATGTCTGTTTTAAAGTATTGTTACAAGACCATTTCCCATCATTGAAAAAGACTCACTGACATGTTGACTCACTACTCTGCCTGTGTAACGAAAAGACGTTTCATATTATTAATAATAGACTTCGGGTTTTGTGAAATTCAGATTAAAAACATAGTAAAATCGAACATGCGTTTTACAATAGGTCGCCCTCTCTCGGCTAACGTTACCTGGCTCGCTCGTTACATTACATTTAAAAAAATTTACATTGCATGTAATGCAATTTCGGACTTTACAACGTTGGCTAGCTGGACTCACGTAAGTTTCTAACACCATTGAGTACAACTTCTGAATGCCGTAGAACTTAACAGGACAAAATAGCTAGATAATCGGCGAATTTAAAAAGGATTTTAGAAATCGGTGTTCTACGTTTAGTCAGTGTTGCAATTAAAAGGATTCACCAGACTGGGTCGTGGTTCTTAACTCCACCTCGGCTGCGTCTCGTGTCTCGCGCTTTCCTTTTTTTCCCCTCGATTGGTAACCAGCCTAGAATGATCTTGGGAAATACGCCGAGACAACATTACTTTTAAGCACGGTTGTCATTTCAACAAGCACTGACCAAAAGAGAAATAGCAAGTAAAACTCGCCTTTATTTGATATGTGAAATTCCTGCGTTCTTCTTCAGCTCAGGTTGGTGCAGAGGCAAAATATAATAGAAGCCTTTTCTTTGATAGACGCTTCAGGTAAGGCAGCCAGGATATACACAGTACAATGCTGTATTAAATAAACAGTGAAATTCTGTGGGAAAATCAGTGTAAATGTACAGATTTGTTTTACAGTGTGGTACTCACTGGCTGTACAGAGCAGGAGCAGGGAGGAGAGAGAGAGGAACGACAGACATCTCTCCATCTTCAGCGCAGACAGCAGAGTGGATGCTCACACCTTCCCCTCTGAGCTCTGAGATAATGGGAACCCTGCGCTTGGACCATGGAGACAGGCTTGGACCCTGCCATCGAGAGCACACCCCCACCCCCCACCAATCACACTCACTGCTCGGCCACGCCCACAGAAGCTTCAGGGACTGAGAGCCAGAGCAAATAAGACTATTTCCTTTCAAGCCCCCCTTTGGGCTCTTTTCATAGTTAGAGTTTAATACAATGCTTTGTTGTAAATGCTCAATATGAGGTTTCGACTGAGTGTTGGAAATGCTCAATATGAGGTTTTGACTGAGTGTTGTAAATGCTCAATATGAGGTTTTGACTGAGTGTTGTAAATGCTCAATATGAGGTTTTTACTGAGTGTTGTAAATGCTCAATATGAGGTTTTGATTGAGTGTTGGAAATGCTCAATATGAGGTTTTGACTGAGTGTTGTAAATGCTAAATATGAGGTTTTGACTGAGTTACGTTAAGTTTGAGTATTGGTTGCACCTCAAACTTTTTACTTTTGGTTTAGAATGCCCAATTTTTATTTGGTGTAAAGATTTGTTTCAAGGAATGATTGAGTTTCATTGTGGTGATTAAATATTCGTGTCAATTGATTTGAAAATGATTGATTTGTTTTTCTAAATTTAAGATTAATATTGTACGGAAAGTGTGGGAAAATTTTAAAATATATATAGCTCAAATGGCATTAACTGTGTAATTTGTGCAAAGCATGAATATGTGCCCACTTCTCCTAATGTGCATTAATATGTGCCCACTTCTACTAACGTGCAGAGAGAAGCTGTCTACCAGTGGAAATTTCCACTGAACTGTAGCAACGTGAGCAAATATGGGCATGAATACCAGTAAGATAAGAGAATCAGAAACTGTTCCTGGAACTGTGAGTTGTCGTTGTCCTCTAGCTCATTTAGAGTGAAGGAGCCGCCATTTGGTGTGCTACACCGCACACAAGCTACACGCCAGGCCTGCAACAACCACTTTGACTTGGGCTGTTTTTAGTTATACTGCCGGCTATTGGGTTTATTTCATGTCATTGAGGTATTTCATTTCATTGAGGCTTAGAACCCTGTTATGTATGGGGTGTTGAGGAAATATTTTTTGTCTCTTTTCCTCCTCGACCCTTTTACGTAGGTGAAGTTGTTTTGGCAGCAATGATGTTGAAAAAATATTCAGACTCAGTAGTTGCTCATTATAAATCTTTAGTTAAAAATAAAACAGATTAATCCGGGGAGTCTGTGCGCTCCAGAATACTTCCAGAGATCAGAGAATTCCAAAGTAACAGTAGGAAGTATCCTAGTCTTTATACATTATAGCTAACCAATCATTTGTCATAAATCATCACATTGTCTCTCTTAACCCGCCTTAATATTTTCTGTCACTCTATGAAAGCTGAGCTGTCTTAACCTTTCGCCTATATAATGATGCAGGCAAATTGAGCTGGTGATCACTAACTCAAAACATCTCTTTGCAAAGACCCACATCTCTTGGGCTGCATCACAGAGTCAAAACAGGCCGCATCCAATGCCATGGTTTGTAAACACCTGATTAAGTGTTCTCTGCACTTTCATTAAACAGACTGTACTTTGCAGCTCAATGTGTTTTAACAGACACACAGTTCTAATTGCTCAAGACTTATTCATTTTAACATGATTAATAATAATTCTTCAAACAGTATGGCTTATCATTGTAGTACTAAACAGCATTTGAAATATAGTATAGAGATATATAGTAACATTTAGGAAAGGGTATTTTTGCAGATGATTCTGAAAGTATTTAAATCAAACTTCATCATTCCTGATTTTCAATAAGGGCATTTTGATCAAACTTCAACATTCCCCCCTTTGAGACCACTAGGTCTCACATTCTTGAGAGTTAACTTTAACGTTATCACTCTTTTATTAATTATTTTACCATGCCCAAATTCATTAGTTATCAATAGCATTAACCATTTAATCTATCAATTATACTAATCATTCCATACATCAATTACAATAATCATTGTTTTAAATGAGCATAAGAGAAATATAGGAATAGCATCAGTTCTTGTACCATGATCTTCAAATCCGTGAGACGTCATCAGTTGGATTGTTGGCCTGAGGAGAGGTTACTAGCACATCACTCAGCCGTCGCAATCAGGCCTGTCTATTTATTGTTGCCTCTATGTGTCAGTGCATCTAACCTATCAAAGACCTTCAAATATCAGGAGGTTGTTTTCCCTCCTGTGTTTCCCTTGTCGTCGTTGTCCATAGGTGTTCGTGTTTGCCTCTATGTGTTGCATCTTACATGTTTGTGTGGTTTTGTGTTTTATGACAATACTTACTCGTGATCATAAACAATTGGGGAGCGGTGCCTTTCATCATCGTCACATTCACTTGGATTTTCAGGATCAGAGTTATCGATAACTATAGCCTTGTGCTTGTTCTTTACCCCATTGGCGTCGGGCCCTTCATCAGGGTCCACCTGCAGGATGTGCTTGCAGTACTGCCGTAGGAACTCAGGATCTTTTAGGGCCGCTCTAGCTGCTGGATTCCAGTTCCAACACTCCCATCCGGCTCCCGCTCGGACTCCGTGCTCGCACAATGGGTTGCCATAGGGACAGTCAAAGGGGCCCCCCTTTGCATTCACCAAAAATCCATGTTCATTTCAATAGGTATCTGGCCCTGTTTGAGTTATGATAACAGGAAAACATCCCACAACACCCCCACAGCTTCCGACATGTTTGGGCTCCTCTCTCCCATCAGTTTTTATTGGCATCGCATGGCCCTCCGAGGCTACAGAGATAGTGTCTATGTTGTCACAAGAATTGGGGTTCATTTTCCTTGGATTGTCTGGGGTTTTTTTAGCCTGGGGCATATGCGTCTGCTGTAACATTATGAGATTGTTTTGAAACATCCTATTGAACATATTCCTCAAACAGCTCAGCAAGCAAGGCACTATGCAAAATAAAAGTGTGAGTATCACTAAGACTGGTGCTATCAGATTCCCTCGCCAAGGGCCCATACTACCAAACCAATTTTTTAGAAAAGCAAAGGGATTCCAGTCTCCATCGATCCCAGCTCCCTCTGCTGCCCCATCTCGAATTTCTTTGAGCTTGTCTATGGCCTTGCTCAGGGTCCCATTATCAGCACTATTTTGGGGGATGTAGGTGCAACAGGAGTCCCCTATGATCGCACACACTCCTCCTGCCACTGCGTTATACATATCTAATACCATCCTATTTTGGAGAGTCATTATGGTGTTTGCCCTCAGTTCAGTCTTAACAGCAGAAAGAGCTTCTACAGTTTTGTTCATGAACGTAAGCAGGTCCCACCGTATGACTTGCAACCATCTAGCGTTTGCTACAGCTTGTACGCTGAGACCAGAGGAGAAGAACATTTCTACTCCCTTGAAAAGTCTTTGGTCATACGGTATGTGATTAAGGCTCGGCTTGTACCTGTCTGCCCAACTTGCCTGTCTTTTCCATCTATGTGTTATTCTATGTTTCCCTAGGTCCTCTGGCTTCGCTTGAACTATGAAAACTGACTGTATTAGTGTGACAGGAGCACATATTCCCCCCCAGCGAACCGGTAGGCGGTTCCAAGCATTTTCCCCACACTGCCAATACATGTCTAATGCGATAGCAGTCCCTTTAGTTAAATCAGTGTTAGTCACCTCCCTCATTCGGGTGGCATTTAAGGTTAAATTACAATGGGTAGTTGTTCCCATATCTAAATTACCGCTCCCTTTGAAGCAGACAGGAAAACGGGTTCTGGGTCGTATTTGGGCTATAGTTCTTTCAGGGGATTGGTGGCTTGGTAGTATGGGGTGGCCTTTCCAAAAGGCATTGTAAGAATGGCCCCATTCTCCTGGTGTCAGCATACCTAGTTGAGTGCTGTTGGGCGGTGCAGTGAAGTGTGCAGCATATCCTACTGATTGAGCTAGCTCTAATGATTCACTCTGGGAATATGGTTGGGCCAAAAGAAAGGTGGGGGAAGCAGTGGAGTGAGGCATTATCGCGCATACGTAGCAGTCTGTGATTATGTTAGCTTGTTCCCGTGCGGAGTAATTCATGTAACTCCACCAAACGTTTGAGTGGTAGGAGGCATATTCAGTTCCCTGGAGCCATGATAAATTTGTTAGAAGTGAGTTCTGCTGTCGTTTTTCCTTTCTCTGAGCTATAGGGTTGTTCTCAGGAGAAAAGGCAAAGAATATTAGCATAAGTAGTCCAAGATGTCCTATCCCAAAAGCCCATTTTAAAACCCTTTTACAGGGCCTAGGGGGTGAGAGTTCTGATCGTGGTCGGTTGGGTCTGGGGCTTGTCGGCAATGGGTTAGGTGTATCCATGATGTGATTTCCTTAACTTTAACTGCTGTGGGTGTGGAAAATATCACCTGATAGGGTCCCACTTGTCTGGGATGTTTCCACTTCCGCTTGAATTTTTTCACGTAGACCCAGTCACCGGGGATTACCTTCAGCTGCTCTCCTTCCTCTGCTGTTGGTGGTGGTCCTTGGGCCTGTTTGTTCTGGGAATAAATGACACTGACAACCCGATTTAAGTTTTTCAAATACCCCCCAAGTTCTGATTCTAACACCTCCAAACTTACTTCTCCCATCCTGGGCCTAGTTGCTGGGACATTCATTACCCTCCCAGTAATCATTTCATGGGGTGTCAAGTGTGTTATCCTGCTCCTGCTATTTCTCATGGCCATGAGAGCTAGGGGCAGACACTTGACCCATGACATTCCTGTCTCTTTGCATGCTTTGATTATTTTATTTTTTAGAATGCCATTGCATCTCTCGACTATGCCGGCAGACTGTGGATGGTAAACTGTGGAGAATTTTTGTTTGACCCCTGTCATTAAACAAACAGATTTGACGACTTCTGATGTGAAATGTGTGCCATTGTCGGAAGACAGGGTCTGGCAGACCCCAAAGCGTGGGAAAATTTCTGTGACCAAAGCCTTGGCCACAGTAGCTGCGTCTGCATGTCTTGTGGGGAATGCTTCTACCCACCTAGAGAACCTGTCTATGATCACCAAACAATACCTTTTCCCCTCCGCAGGTGTGATCATATCTATGTAATCCATCACTAGATGGGTGAATGGGCCTTGGGCAGGGGGCATGCTTCCTGGTTGTGTGGGTATCCCTTTGTGCACATTGTTTTCTTGGCAAATTGAACAGTGTGAAATCCAATTGGTAACTGTTTCGGTTAAATTTGGAGAAAACCAAAATCTTTGAATCTTCTCGATCATCTCCCCCCTTGTAGAGTGGCACACACCGTGAGCCGATCTGCATAGGAGTTGCAACAGGGAGTTTGGGGCAACAACTTTGCCTGTGGAGTTCTGGCGCCATATATTTGTGACAGGATCCTTAGAGCAACCTCTGAATTTCCAGAGTTCTTGCTCAGTTGTGGAGGCAGTCTGCTGGACCTCCAGAAGTTCTTGCAAAGTAAATTCCTGTATTTCAATTACAGGGGCCTGATTAGCAGGCCCAGATGGTAGGTCAGCAGCTCTTTTAGCTGCAGCATCCGCGTGCGCGTTGCCCTGGGAAACAGGGTCTTGTTTTTTTTTTTGTGTGTGCTGTACATTTGATCACGGCTAGCTTTGATGGTAGTTTAATTGCCTCGAGTAAGGCAGAGATCTCTTTTTTATTTTTCACCGGTGTCCCAGTAGCTGTTAAAAACCCACGACGGGCCCAAGTGGCCCCCCAAGAATGTACCACCCCGCAAGCATAGGCAGAGTCACTATAGATGTTGACGGACTTCCCTTCTGCCAACTGGCAGGCTCTAGCCAGTGCTACTATCTCTGCCTGCTGGGCACTAGTTCCTGGAGCTAGAGCTGATTCCATTACAGTGTGGTAAGTAAAAGGGGCGTGTTGAGTGACAATGGCACATCCTGACTTCCTACAGCCTTTGGGGTCAATAAACGATGAGCCGTCAACAAACAAAGTCATGTCAGGGGTAGTGAGGGGGTTTGTAAACAGATCAGGTCTAGCAGTTGAGTCTTCTTCAACTGTGGCTGTGCAGTTGTGTGGTTCTCCCCGAGGGGAGTGGTCATGAGAGTGGCTGGGTTTACAACCTGGCAGCGAGTGATTGTGATGTGTGGTTGAGTCAACAAAACTTCGTAGCCAGAAACTCTTCGGTGGGTTAGAGCAGATTTTCCTCTGGACAGCATGGAGTCCACAGCGTGTGACACATATAGCGTGGTTGGGTGTCCGGCCATTAAAGGGTTTGCCTTGTTCACGGCAAACGCAGCTGCTGCTAAGCCTCTTTCACATGGGTGCAGTCCTCTTTCCACAGCGTCTAGCCTGGTGCTGTAATAGGCTAGCGGTTTGAACTGTTTCATGACAAGCTGTGCCAGTACGGCTGTGGTGAACCCTGCGGCTTCAGCACAGGGCTTTCTGATGCGAACGGAAGGGCACGTCGTCATTTCCATTGGTATCCAGGCATGGTTGTAGTCCAGCTTGCTCTAAGATCTTACGTGTTTCCCCACCAGCAATGAAAAACAGGAGTTGCTTCATGTCCCCCAGGCAGAGGTTTGAGTGGGAGTTCTTCTGCTGGAATGCAGCGATCCAGGGGTCCGCCCCTTGCTGTAGCTTGGGCAGAGACTTGATCATGGTTTCCATATCTGTATGGGACCATGGTTGGTACTTATGGAGTGGTTGCCCCCCCCGCCAGGCTGGGGTAGGGCAATGAGGGGGCATTGATTGTCTCCCTCATCGTTTTCACTGTTATCTTCAAACCCCAATTTCCTTCTTCCTTGATCCTTCAATCTGCGACTTTTCCTGGTGGGAGACTGTTTCTTCTTTTCCTGCCTTCGGACTTTCTTCTGGGCTCGTCGTGCAGCGGCCTCGGCCTGGTTTGCGAAGTGCTCTAATTCTTTCTGGTCCTCAGGGCTTCCTCCCGATTTTTGGTGTTTTTCCGACATCTTTCTGGCTCTATGTGCGTTCTCACTAAGATGCAAGGCTTGCATCGTCAGTGCAGTGGTGCTTGGTTCTCTGTCGTCATCGGATGAAAAGTCCATCAGGTCTTTGTCTTCCCTTCTCTTGGGGTAGATTCTTAACTTCCCTTTGAGGATGCAGTCATCTCCGTCCCTGTCCTCATCCATGCTGCTGGTGTCAAGGTACCAGGATATTATTTTTCTCCTTTCCGCCATCTGCAGGATCTTCTCGCTGCCACTTGCCAGTCTCTGCTTTTCCCCACCTTCATCAGCGATGCACCGAAGTTGGGGTTCTTCTTCACATTTACTTGCTCTTTCTCTTAATTCCTTTTCTCATCTCTCTTTTTCCTCCCTTTCTTTCCACAGGATAAAAGTCTCGTTCCCAGTACTAGCCTTTAGGGAGTGCTCTTGCTTCTGGGAGGGTTGCTCAGGTCTTGCTTTTGACAGGGATGGGGCAATGGATCTTCCAAACAGCTGGCTCTCACGGTCATCACTCTGCAATGAACAGAATGGTCTTGCCTCAAGGGGTGTTCTGGAAGGGCTGCTGACGTTCCTCTAGTGGGGAGGACAGGAGGTGCTCAGCTGGCCTTATAAGTCCCTTCACGCTGAGTTGTCCTTCCACCTGCAGGTCTCCTTCCATCTGTAATCCAGTGTCAGATGTATTCGCTTGACTTACCATCACTTGGACCTCCTCAATGTCAGGATACAATTTTCCGGTAGGGGGAGCTCCAGCATAAGGTGGTGGTCTCCCAAGAAGGGCAGGGCCGCTTGGTTTTGCATCACAGAGAAGCAGGTGCCCCTCCCTGCTTCTTCCTGGTAGCTTCAGTCTCTCCGGCAAGCCTGTTCTGACGCCTCTGCGACTCAGCTCTCCATTCCTTGAAATGTTGTCGGTACATTTTCAACTCAATTTTGCTCCCCCAGCCTGGTTTCTTTTCCTTCTCGGTCAACACAGCATCAACGCACTTCAAGTAATCAGGTTTAAATGTTCCAGTCTTATCTGGCCACACATTGTTGTAACCCTCCGTCCATTTTTTCCAAGTAGACATTGTTTTGCTATATTCAGTTTCAAAATGTTTGGACATATAGTCCAGGGGGGTAACAATCTTATCCGACATTTCTGAGCAGTCCGTCAACATCACAAGATCAACCTTTCTTCGTTGCATTTGCTTTTCCCCAATACTGAATAAAAACAACCAGAAAGAGGAAAGAAAAATAACCCTTTAAATGTTTTTTATTTATTTATTTTTTATAAGATATAAAATAAGAAATATAAAAATAAAGATAAAAATAAAGATAAGAAATGGAAATGAAAATAAACCTTCGGCAATGGAACTATGGAACTGCAGGTGTTCCTCTTGCACCACTTTTTTATTATATATTTTTATTATATTTGAGAACAACCAACTTGTGCTAGCTCTTGGAAAATTCACAATATTCTTTAATATTTTGATTATCGTATCCTGATATGTATATTATAATTATGTATGAGAACAACCAATTTGTTCTCCCCCCTTGGAAATCCACAATATGTATTATTATTATTTATTATATATATATATATATGACCATTATTATATATGAGAACAACCAATCAATTTGTTCTCTCCCTTGGGAAATTCACAATATTAAAAACACCCGGCAGTAATCACGCATACATTTACACAAGATTCTCAAACCTTAAAATAATGTAAAAAATATGTCAATATGACACACAAAAAAAAACAAAGAGCTATAGTAGCTTAGTAGCAAGTATTTTACAAAATACCGTCAAAACTCCTCGTATGCGGCCTGTACCCGTGCAGCAGCCTGCCTTGCCCCTCTCTGGGTTGCTAAGGTCTTTCCAAAAGATAGGAAGCGATATGTACAATCCTCTGCACGGTGACTCTCCTCTAAAAGGAGTCTCTTGCCTTTAAATTATTAAGTCCCTGTTCCACATAAAATTCCACGTATCTCGAGTCAGTTTCGACAAGTCTGCCCGCCCGCATGCGTGCACTGCACCAACCGTCAGTATGCCCAACACAACTTCTCACTGGTTTTGGTTAGCTATATAAGGCTCATTTCTTATCATTCATGCTTTTCAACATCACACTTTTAAAAAGGCCACAACTCACCCACAGGTATCCGTCACTCCTTTACAGGTACTGCCAAAAGCTGATGGACCACGGGTAACGCCCTCACAGTCTTTTATAAAAAAGGTGACTGTTTACCTGTATCTTAGTTGTGCACTGGTCCTATTCAGGGAAGAACACCGTGTCCCATCAGCCGTCAGCAGTCCCGCTTCAGAAGATTGGATCCCGGGTTTCGGCACCAAATGTTGAGGAAATATTTTTTGTCTCTTTTCCTCCTCGACCCTTTTACGTAGGTGAAGTTGTTTTGGCAGCAATGATGTTGAAAAAATATTCAGACTCAGTAGTTGCTCATTATAAATCTTTAGTTAAAAATAAAACAGATTAATCCGGGGAGTCTGTGCGCTCCAGAATACTTCCAGAGATCAGAGAATTCCAAAGTAACAGTAGGAAGTATCCTAGTCTTTATACATTATAGCTAACCAATCATTTGTCATAAATCATCACATTGTCTCTCTTAACCCGCCTTAATATTTTCTGTCACTCTATGAAAGCTGAGCTGTCTTAACCTTTCGCCTATATAATGATGCAGGCAAATTGAGCTGGTGATCACTAACTCAAAACATCTCTTTGCAAAGACCCACATCTCTTGGGCTGCATCACAGAGTCAAAACAGGCCGCATCCAATGCCATGGTTTGTAAACACCTGATTAAGTGTTCTCTGCACTTTCATTAAACAGACTGTACTTTGCAGCTCAATGTGTTTTAACAGACACACAGTTCTAATTGCTCAAGACTTATTCATTTTAACATGATTAATAATAATTCTTCAAACAGTATGGCTTATCATTGTAGTACTAAACAGCATTTGAAATATAGTATAGAGATATATAGTAACATTTAGGAAAGGGTATTTTTGCAGATGATTCTGAAAGTATTTAAATCAAACTTCATCATTCCTGATTTTCAATAAGGGCATTTTGATCAAACTTCAACAGGGGGTATGTGGTTCTAGTCTCGCCCTACAGGTGGAGCCAGGAGGTGTACCCTGCACTGATTGCTAACCTGCCACACCTGCCATGGGCTGGAGTATATAAACTCCTCCCCTTCCTCCACATGGTCTCTCTTTGTCTTGGCAGCCAGCTCTGCAGTAGCAGGGCCTTCAGCAGCCACCTTTTTGTTTTGAGCAGTTCATAGTTCTTGTGTTACAATAAATGTAGTTCTTTTCAAACACTTTAACTGTGTCTGTTTCCTCTGTTATATTCCCTGAGCCAGGGTTGTAACATATTGGGGGCTCGTCCGGGATTTTCTGGAGGCGTTGTATGCATTTTGTTTAGTTTCCCCGAGATTTCTGATTGTTTGTTTAGTGGAGTGCTGAGGCTGCATGGTCTCTCTTCCTCTGGTGTGTACAGTTGCTTTGAGTGCTGTTATTTGAGTTGGGCATCTCCCAGGTTAGGTAGGAGTGATCCAGCTGGATTGAAACATTCAGTCGGGTCACTCTTTTATTGTTTTCCTTTGTTATTTTCGAGGCGGAGACTTGTCTCTGTTGGGGGAAGGCGGTTCAGGGCCATTTTTGGTCCTGTCGTTTGCTTTTAAAGTGGCTTCGAGCCTGGCACGCCTCAGAAGACAGGTAGGCAGGCAAAGCAAAGGATAAGCAGGGTCCTGGGGAGATTGCTCATGTACTATCAGCTGTATTGTTAACTGCACTCATGTCACTGTGCTTGCTAGAGGGGGGGGGGGGGGGGGTAAGTTAGGTGAGTTTAGTGTCCTATTCAGTCGGCATTATATGTTTTGTGTCCATGATCCTAACTTTGTAGCGGTTTTTAGGAGGCTCTAGCGACGTATAGCGTCTTGGTAGGATAGGTCACCCTGAGTTTTGTGTCTTGAAGTTTCGACACTTATGATTACTAATGAGTTCCATGTGGGAGAAAATGGTACTTGTTTCTGTGAGTAATCTTAACTGGAATAGCTGATGAGTAAAACCTAGTTCTGCTTGTAATTGGTTGACATTGGTTGACATTGGTTGACATTGGTTGACATTGGTTGACATTGGTAGCATTTGAGTCAGGCCGCTGTGTGTAGCTGTAGGCTACTTTTAGTATGGACACTTGTGCAGTAGTTCCCCTTTAATTAGGCACACCTGTGCTAGTGATGTGGCCATTCTCCCTTGATTAAAACTGGCTTATCATTTAGTTTAGGTGCTATAGTTTGGGGCACTCTGCCAAATAGGGTCAGCCAGGTCCCTTGTGCATGTTTCCTGAATTTTGTATTGTGTGTGTTTAAGTTCCCTGCTAAAATGGCAACTATTGAGGACCTCATTCTTAATCCTTCTGAGGAGGTGTTGGCCTACTTCACTAAGGATCAGCTCTTAAAATTAGCAGCATTACGAAATTGAGATGAGTAGCTGTGAGCGGTGCCTTAAGGACAGCATTAGGACGATACATTAATGTAATGTACTGTAATGTAGTGTAATGTAGTGTACTGTACTGTACTGTAATGTAATGTAGTGTAATGTAGTGTAATGTACTGTACTGTACTGTTATGTTATGTAATGTAATGTACTGTTATGTAATGTAATGTACTGTACTGTACTGTAATGTACTGTAGTGTAATGTAGTGTAATGTAATTTAATGTAAATGTAGTGTTGTGTAGTGTAATGTACTGTAATGTACTGTACTGTACTGTAATGTACTGTACTGTAATGTAATGTAATGTACTGTACTGTACTGTAATGTAATGTACTGTACTGTACTGTAGTGTACTGTAATGTAGTGTACTGTACTGTAATGTAATGATACTGGTTGACAGTGGTGTTCTTAAGACCAAGACTGTGGAGCCGCCTGTTTCCTTACAACCTAGTTCCTCACCACTCGGCAAGGCTGACAGTTAAGACTCAAGGAGTTTCAACTGAAAGAGAAAATGATGTACTTGGAACATGAACGTTTCTTAAAGGAGTTCAAGCAGGCAGCTATTGGACGACCTACCTCCTCTGAGTTTGATGTCAGCAGACATGTTAGTTTGGTTCCCCCTTTTATAGAGAAAGATGTTGAGAGAATTTTTCCTCATTTTGAAAGGGTAGCTGCCACTCTGAAATGGCCCTATGATGTCTGGACCCTCCTGTTGCAGTGTGTTCTAGTTGGTAAGCCACGGGAAGCATAGTCCTCTTTGAGTCTTGCGCAAAGTGGTGATTATGAGGGCGTTAAAGGGGCCATCTTGAGAGTTTATGAGCTTGTGCCAAAAGCCTATCGACAGCGCTTCAGAAGCCAACGTAGGACTGACTGTCAGACCTATGTTGAGTTTGCGAAGTAAAAGGAGAATCTGCTGGATAGATGGTGCATGTCTCAAAAGGCAGAGACTAGAGAGCAGCTTAGACAGCTGATTCTTTTAGAGGAATTTAAAAATTGTGTTCCAGTGATTGTGGCTACCTATCTGACCAAAAAGTGAAAAGGCTAGATGAAGGATATTAAATATTTATGTTAATTGCTTTGAAAATGATTGATTAGTTTTTCTAAATTTAAGATTAATATTGTACGGAAAGTGTGGGAATTTTAATTGGCTCACAAAATATAGCTCATATGGCATTAACTGTGTAATTTGTGCAAAGCATGAATATGTGCCCACTTATACTAAAGTGCATTAATATGTGCCCACTTCTACTAATGTGCAGAGAGAAGCTGTCTACCAGTGGGAATTTCCACTGAACTGTAGCAACGCAAGCAAATATGGGCATGAATACCAGTAAGATAAGAGAAGCAGGAACATTTGTTTCAAATATCATCACAAGCTTGCAGAAAAGCAGGAGCCCACCTAACCATGAAGGAGGGGGCCACACTGGATTGACCCCAGAGCTTAGAATTGTTTCTCTTGGTGCATGTGCTGGCTACTGACTGGAGGGAGACAGGGACTGCCCCACTCTCCCCAGCAACAGAATGTGTATATAAGCTGTAACGAAGCATAAGGCATGGTTCTCCGCTTTGGAACCGCTGGATCCGATATGCATATTGTCTGAAGCTGTTAAACTCTGACTTGTGCAGAGCTGTTACTGTGTTGCAGATTTGTATCCAACTATTGATTTCAGCGCACTTATCCCTGGTTACGGCTATGCACTTTGCACATTGCTCTGGATAAGACCGCCTGCCAAATGCCATTAATGTAATGTTTGATGTGATTTCAAAAGAAGCTCTTCTTGCCAAGGCCAGCCCAATCGTCCTGCTTTCTGCGGAGGACTGCTCTCCTCGTGTTTTCGCGGGAAGTTCAAGTTAATTAGGATTGGAAAAAAAGAAAAAAAAAGAAACCAGACAGAATCCTCGGGCGCGGATGAGGACCGTGAGATCCCACGTGTGATAATCTTGCCTCTTGCGTGCGGCAACATCAGACTATTTCCCCTAAGCGGTGTCGAACTGTCTTCATCCAAACCCAATCCTTTTGTGTTTCTACTCTCCCCACACATCACTTAGGAGGTCAACCTAAATCACCTGTGTGTAGCCCTATGGAAAAGTAGGCCTAGATATTAAAAGTTCATTGATTCATGAATAGGAATGAATAAATAGTATAAATAGAATAAATAGGATTTAAAAGGTTAAACTATGCAGAGGTTTAATATTGCATATTGTGCAATTGTCATTGGATTTCATGGTTAAATTCATGTATTGTGTTAATTACATGATATAAAATGTATTTTGTTTTCCAAAATACTATGTTCACAATGCTGGACATATTGTAAAAATGTTTTATTTTGCATACTGTGAGAAAAGATTCAAATGTAAAGTGTTGTTCAACATTTGGGGGGTCTGCCATCTTGCCTAGCTTAGCTCTACAGAGAGATAGCTAGCTCTTCTGGATTGCTCACGGACTGTGTGTTCGCGAACCCGGAGAGCTCGACAAGTCTGCGAGAACCAAAGGAGACCATAACACAAGAGATACCTGCGATTCCAACCAACTAAACACACTTTCCGGAGAGGAGCTTCGCGCGCGCTGCCTGTTCCAGGAACTGAGTTGTCGTTGTCCGCTAGCTCATTTAGAGTGAAGGAGCCACCATTTGGTGTGCTACACCGCACACAAGCTACGCGCCAGGCCTGCAACAACCACTTTGACTTGGGCTATTTTTAGTTATACTGCCGGCTATAGGGTTTATGATGTCATTTCATTATTTTGTTCGTTTGTTTTTAAAAATGTACATATGCTCACGTAAATCCAAAGTGCCGTTTGGTATGAGACCAGCAGTCTATCAGCAGTTGTAGATTTGTTGTCAAATTACTGCGTTAGTTAGACCAGGTGTGTTGCATTTTCTGTTATTAGTTAGCAAATCTCGTGTGTTTTTCACCAGCCGCCGGCAGTTTCGCTCGGTTCTGTTATTCTGATTAGGTGATCAGAATCAGATACTTTGGACTCTGCAATTGTTAGGATAATTTTTAGATCGCTAGTTTGCATTAGTAATTAGCAGTTTATATGGGCGTGCTCAGAGCGACGCTCCCTCCCATTTTGGAATGGTATGGTGTGTCAGCACCTCATTACAGTCTGCTCTCTCCCCTTCAGAACACGCTTCCAGCAGCATGGCCCTCCACGACGACGGAACCCCACCAACCTCTGCTACCCCTCACTGGCTATGGAACTGCCAATCTGCTACACGGAAGGCTGACTTCATTACTGGTTATGCCTCCCTCCTGTCCCTACAGTTCCTCGCCCTCACTGAGACCTGGATTACACCAGAGAACACCACCACCCCCGCTGCCCTCTCATCATCCTCCTTCTCACACACCCTCCGGCCCTCTGGCTGTGGAGATGGCACTGGCTTGCTGACCTCCCCTTCGTGGAAATTCTCTGCGTTTTCCCTCACTGACCTATCCCTATCCACCTTTGAATGCCACGCTGTCTCAATTACTCACCCTGTTAAACTTTATATTGTTGTTGTTTATCGTCCTCCAGGTGCCCTGGGAAGTTTCCTTGATGAGCTTGACACTCTACTCAGCTCATTCCCTGAGGATGGCACTGATCCTCCTGGGAGATTTCAACATCCACCTGGAAGCCTCCCAGTCTGCTGCCATCTTACCACTACTTCACTCCTTTGACCTCTCTCTGCAGCACTCTCCCCCAACTCACAAGGCTGGAAACCTTCTCGACCTGATCTTTCTGAGGAACTGCTCCTCTTCTATCCCCACTGTTACCCCCTTACTGTTACCCCCTTACACTAGTCCGATCACCACTTCATTTCCTTCTCCAGCCCCTCTACCTCCCTCCCCTTCTCTCACCCCCACTGTTTCTGTCCGATGTAACCTCCGCTCTCTATCACCCTCCTCCCTTGCCCCCAGAGCTCCCTCCTCTTGAATCCTTCTCCAAACTACCCACTGATTCCGCATCTTCCGTGCTGCTTTCCTCTCTCTCCTCAGCCCTTGACTCTCTCTGTCCTCTTGTCTCCCGGCCTGCTCGATCCTCCCCTCCCAGCCCATGGGTTTCTGACCTTCTACATTCCTCCAGGCCCAGTCTACGTACAGCTGAGAGGAAGTGGAGGAAATCAAAAGACCCATCGGACCTGTTTTCCTACCAGTCTCTCCTGGTGGAATTCTCCTCCGCTATCACCACTGCCAAAAGAAATTACTTCCAAACAAAAATCCAGAATTCCACTTCTAACCCTTGTCAACTGTTCTCCATTTTCTTCTCTCTCCTCAGCACACCTTCCCCACCATCTCAGTCCTCGCTCACTGCTGATGACTTTGCGGTATTTTGACGAGAAGGTTGCAGATATCCGCAGCACCTGCGCAACCTCCACCACTTCTATGCCTGCCTCCATTTCTGTGTCTGCCCCCTGTTTCTCCTCTTTCTGTCCCCTTACAGATGCTGATGTCTCACCTCCTGCTCTCCCACCGCCCTACTACTTGTGCCCTGGACCCCATCCCCTCAAACCTCTTTCAGGCAATCACGCCTGACATCCTCCCGTTTGTCACCTCCCTTTAACTCCTCTCTGTCCTCTGGCTGCTTTCCCTCATCATTCAAGAGGGCCTACATCACCCCGCTCCTAAAGAAACCCACTCCAGACCCCTCCTGCATTCAAAACTACCGTCCGGTATCTCTCCTTCATTTTCTATCCAAATCCATTGAACGAGCTGCCTCCAACTCTCTTCCTTCCTCTCACAGAATAACCTGCTGGACCCCCACCAGTCCGGCTTCAGACCTGACCACTCAACGGAGACTGCACTCCTCTCTGTCAATGAGTCCCTTCAGGCTCCTTGACCTCTCTGCGGTCAACCACTCCATCCTCTTAGCCTCCCTGGCATCTACAGGGATCTGTGGCACAGCCTGGATCAAATCTTATCTCTCTGGCCGGTCCTCCCAGGTGTCCTGGGCTGGAGGAGTGTCAACCCCTCACCCCCTTGTTACAGGAGTCCCCCAGGGCTCAGTCCTCGGACCCCTCCTCTTCTCCATCTACATGAGATCCCTTGGCCCCGTTATCTCTGTTCATGGCATCTCCTATCATTGTTATGCCGATGACACCCAACTCTTTCTCTCCTTCCCCCCATCAGACACACAGGTCTCTACCCGTATCTCCGCCTGCCTGAGAGACATCCAGAGCTGGATGGGAAACCACCATCTAAAGCTCAACCCAGGTAAGATGGAGGTAATCTTCATCCCTGCTTTAACCTCTCCCTTCTCTGATTTCTCCATCTCAACCCAGGTAAGACGGAGGTAATCTTCATCCCTGCTTTAACCTCTCCCTTCTCTGATTTCTCCATCTCACTAGGGGATACCACAGTGACCTCATCCCCTAGTGCAAGAAACCTTGGAGTGGTGGTGGACCACAGGCTGTCCTTCTCCGAGATCATCGCTATGGTGACCCGGGCGTGCAGGTTCTTCCTGTACAACATCTGGAGAATCCGACCCTTTCTCACCACCTACTCCACTCAGCTCCTTGTTCAAGCAATGGTCCTGTCCTGCCTGGACTATTGCAATTCTCTGCTGGCTGGCCTTCCAGCATCTGCCATCAGACCCCTACAACTCATCCAGAATGCTGCAGCCGGTCTGGTATTCAATGTTCTCAGACATTCACATGTCACCCCCCTGCTCAGCAACCTCTGCCTGGTATGGCTCGCATCAAATTTAAAACTTTGGTGCTCGCATACCAGGCAGTTAAAGGATCAGGCTACACCTTTCCCTCCCCAACTCACAATCACCATGATTAGCCTTAGACTGTAATGGCACTTATGTATAGATATTGTTACTTGTATAGGGATTGTTGTTTTTATTGGCTGTTGTATTGTATTCTAGCTGCCAACTGCGGTATGCTAGTTTGAAAGTTGATTGTACTCTTCAAGGCTTCTGAATTTCTGTGTTTACACTCGGACTCGGAACTGTACTGTCCTCTCAGGTTCTCTTTGCCCTTGTTTGATTTGCACTTTGTTGTACGTCGCTCTGGATAAGAGCATCTGCTAAATGCCACGTAATGTAATGTAATATTCCTCTTTGAGTCTGGCGCAAAGTGGTGATTATGAGCGCGTTAAAGGGGCCATCTTGAGAGCTTATTAGCTTGTTCCAGAAGCCTATCGAGTGCGCTTCAGAAGCCAACGTAGGACTGACAGTCAGACCTATGTTGAGTTTGCAAAGGAAAAGGAGAATCTGCTGGATAGATGGTGCATGTCTCAAAAGGCAGAGACTAGAGAGCAGCTTAGACAGCTGATTCTTTTAGAGGAATTTAAAAATTGTGTTCCAGAGATTGTGGCTACCTATCTGAATGAGCAAAAAGTGAAAAGGCTAGATGAAGCTGCTGTATTGGCTGGTGAGTTTGTGTTGACTCACAAGCTTGACTTCATAGACAAGCAAGAATCTGGAGGGCAACAGTTGCATGGTTTTCGCCCCTTCCGGCCTGTTACCCTTAGTTCTAATCCACCACCAGCTTTTGGGAGGCCAAACCCTGTTAGGAGAAGCCCAATGGAAGTATGCTTCTACTGTAAGAAACCTGGTCATCGTAAGGTGGATTGCCGAGCTCTTATGAAGCAGCAGCATGCTAAACCTGTGGTATTTGTGAAAACAGTAGCAAGCCCTGGCTTAAAGCTAGATGAGGGTGAGATCCCCCCTCAGGATAAGGCCAGTGAGTTGGCAGGGGCCTCCTCTTTCCTCATGGAGGGTACAGTGTCCTTAGTAAGTGAACCTGAATCCATTCAGGTTGTGAAGATTTGGAGAGATACTGCAGCCTTTCAATCCTTGATTCTTCAGGATGTCTTGCCATTCTCTGAACAGTCCATTCTGGACTCCAGTGTCCTAGTGGAAGGTTTTGGAAAAAGGTTTGTGAATGTGCCATTGCATCAGGTTAACCTAAAGACTGAATTAGTCTCAGGCAGTGTTGTAGTGGGGGTGTGCTCTCATATCCCCATACCAGGGGTTGTTTTCATTCTAGGGAATGATTTGGCTGGTGGGAGAGTAATGGCTACTCCAGAGGTGGTTCCCATCCCATTAGTCTCTGGAGGCCCTGATGAGCATCCGGAGGTATTTCCAGTTTGTGCTGTTACCAGGGCGATGTCAAGGAAACGCCAGGGTGACCGGGCTGTTGGGGAGGTCTCCACTCAACCTGACTCAACCTCAACCTGGGAGGTCGCCCTTTGACACGTTCCTCAACCAGGACTGTTCTGAAGGTTTTGGGGAGATATTGCCGTCACGTGAGAAGTTAATTGTTGAACAAAAACAGGATAGCTCACTGTCCTCCCTTTTTGCAGATGTGTTGTCAGAGGAGGAAGCTAAGGATGTTTCCCAAGGGTATTTTGTGAGTAATGGGGTTCTAATGCGGAAGTGGACACCACCTCAATTGTCTAGTCAGGAGGATTGGAGCACTGTATTTCAAATTGTGGTTCCAACTGTAAATCGTAAGGAGATCTTGTGTCTGGCCCATGATTACTGTCTGGCTGGGCACCTGGGCATAAGGAAAACCTTAGATCGGGTTTTGAGGCATTTCTGTTGGCCTGGCTTGAAATTGGATGTAACTCTGTATTGTAAATCTTGCCGTGTCTGTCAGGTGGCTGGTAAGTTAAACCAGAAGATTCCTGTAGCTCCTTTACATCCTATTCCTGCTGTTGGAGAACCATTCGAGCATATCTTGATTGACTGTGTTGGTCCTCTCCCTCGTACCAAGGCAGGGAATCAGTACATATTGACCATCATGTGTGCAGTTACTAGATTCTCTGAAGCCATTCCTTTATGAAAAATCACTGCCCCAGTTATATCTAAGGCTTTGATAAAGTTCTTCTCATTGTTTGGCCTACCCAGGGTGGTCCAGTCTGACCAAGGATCTAATTTCATGTCTGGCCTCTTCTCTCAGGTGTGCAGCAGTTGTCCATCCAGCATCGTCCCTCCTCTGCTTATCATCCAGAGTCTCAGGGAGCACTTGAGAGGTTTCACCAAACCCTCAAGTCGATGTTCAGAGCTTACTATATGGATTCTAAAAGGGATTGGGATGAGGGTGTCCCTCTACTCCTTTTTGCAGTCAGAAGTAACTCAAGAAGAGAGTCAGCACCTCCAAGTCCGAGGCCATGGTTCTCTGCCGGAAAATGGTGGATTGCTCCCTCCAGGTTGGGAACGAGTCTTTGCCCCAAGTGAAGGAGTTCAAGTATCTCGGGGTCTTGTTCACGAGTGAGGGTAGAAGGGAGTGTGAGATCGACAGGCGGATCGGTGCAGCGTCAGCGTTGCACCGGACCGTCATGGTGAAGAGGGAGCTGAGCCGGAAGGCGAAGCTCTCGATTTACTGGTCAATCTACGTCCCAACCCTCACCTATGGTCACAAGCTTTGGGTAGTGACTGAAAGAACGAGATTGCGTATACAAGCGGCTGAAATGAGCTTCCTCCGTTGGGTGGCCAGGCTCAGCCTTACAGATAGGGTGAGGAGCTTAGACATCTATACAAATATACACACACTTATTGTTAGAGATAACACTTTAGTTAAAGAACTCAGGTTAGCTACCCCTATTAATTGCCCGGACAGCAAAGGGGCGCTACATGTTGTGGGGAAGAATACATTTCCAGCTTCATTGTTCTTGGATGGTCACCTAACACCTCAATCATACTGAATGATCAAGGGTGGTTAGGAAGCCCATACTGAATGATCAAAGGGGGGTTCACTGTCTGCTTTGTTGACACCGACCATTTGGTTTCCTTGGTCACATCATGTGCATACAAAATAATGTGTGTTCGTCGGCATGTCACCCAATCAGGGACAACTACCTGTATTTTACATCAGGAGGTTTGGGGCATAAAAGCTCATTCCTTTGTAACATGAGTTTGTAATTGAACTGCCTTGCTTTTACCCGGTATGCTTCATACTGTAATTAAAGACGTGAATATCGGACTACTTGTTTTACTTCACAAAGGACCCAATTCCTACATTATTGGCGAGCCAGCGACGGACGAAAAGCGGGGACGATTGGAGAACCTTCTCTTTTCCATCAAGAAAATCCACACCATCCAATTTGTTTATCAACAAAGAATCCAAGAACTTTCGCACAGCCACACCAAGCCAGGACGTTGTTTGTTGCACAGAGAGAAGATAGACCTTTTGCTGCTGCAAGGAAACAAGACAGACTGGACCTCCATCGCAATCCCTCTTTCGACGAATTTTCTCCTTGGGACCTTTTGTTTGTATTACAGGTTTTCTACATTATCCCGCTGTGGATAATTTGATTTTTATGGTTGTGGAACAGTGAAATTTGTCAGCTGTGGCAGAGTTGACAAAATAGCACAGATTGAGGAGTAAATTCAAGACTTAGGCATGAGAATTCTCCAGTGAATTTAATACTTAAATTCTGACCTGTTTAACAGTTAAGTTAGCTTTACAGGGTTAAATGGGAGGTGTGTTTGTAGAGGAACTGGACTTTTTGGAAAAAGTACCAGCAGGGTATCCCACGGTTATTCTGTGTCCTTGAGGTAAACCACCACAGTTGGTATATTGTACACGGTAGATATATTGTTCTGACCTGTTTAGCAGTGAAGTTAGATTTACAGGGTTAAACGGGAGGTGTGTTTGTAGAGGAATTGGACTTTTTGGAAAAAGTACCAGCAGGGTATCCCACATTTATCCTGTCTCCTTGAGTTGAACAACCACATTAGGTATATTGTACATAGGTGTACTAAGAACCTCGGATAATGGAATATGCCATTGAGTATATTCCAAAACATTGCAAAGAGGGATCCTATGGATCTCTGTTAGAAAAATCATATCCTCTAGTTTGGCTTGAGGAAGCATGTGAACAGCGCAATAGTAAATGTAAAAGTAAAAAAAATAAACACGCAAATGTACTAGCAGTCCTGTTGCAAGGTCAAACAGAATTGAAATGCCGTTTGTCAGTAGCAGAGAAACTGCGTGCTGAACAGCAGTAAACAATTGAAACACTTGGGAGACTGCAGAGGCTCTGAGAAGTGAGTCTTCAGCAGGACAGGCAGAGCGCTGTTTAGCAGCCCATAATAACATTGAAATGCGCCAACAGTTAGCGTCACTGAGGACAAGTATGTCTGAATCAAAAACTGTAAATGCCACAATAAATAGACAGTTACAAAAGTGTCAAAATGCCTATGAGTTGCTATGGGCAAAAAGTGCAAGAAATCCACAGGTGCATAGACCAGTCATAAAGGACAGTACTGCTGATAAGCTCAGGCAAATTCAGTGTCATGTTGCTGCTTTGGGTATTAATTTACCAGAATACTGTGGCTTTGACAGTAGTTGTGATGGTTCAGAAGAGGCTGATTCAGATCCGGTTGAATGTCACATCGCTGCGGGTCCAGTTAAAGCTGCTCCTTTCTGCACAAGAGAGCGCCAAACGTGTAGGAGAGCAGCGGTAGCTACTGAGGGCAGTGCTGCTGCACATTATGAATATGAGGCAGTACATGAACACCTTCCTTTATCTCCCTCTGAGCTCGCGAGCTTGTGTAAAAACACTGGTCAGTGGGATGGTTTTTCTGACCCCCGAAACTATTTGGCTGAGCTGCAACGGCAGGCTACAGCACGTGCACTAGACGACCAGGATTGTTGCCAAATTCTGCAGTTAACCATTCCTGCTGATCTAGTTCAGTCGCTACCTGAAAACATTAAAGGACCATTAGATGGTGTGTGGGCAAATGCCCGGCAGAGAGAGTCTGCATTGTTGGGTATGATTGGTAACCCACAGCCCAATTGGAAACTAATACAGAACACCGCACCTGATAGAGGTGAAAATCCAGTAGCTTATATGAACCGATTGTTTCATTGCTACACCAGGAATTCTGGAATGCAAAATCTGGGCAGGAATGATCCAGCTTTCCTTGCATTAATCATGTAACAGTATGATGACATAGTCAATGATGCAACAAAGCTTGCATTAAATCAAAAGCAAAAAGCAAACAATTTTACTTTTGCTGATGTCTGTAGTCTTATGTCTAGTTGGTACGAAACTACACATAGTCCCCTTATTAATAAAAAGAAGGTTTCAGCTGTTGTAACAAATGAGGGTCATAAGATGTCGAGAGATGCTTGCCACAACTGTGGTAAGATTGGGCATTTTAAAAGGGACTGCTGGTCGAGGGGCGGGGGTGCAGCTAGACAAAGACCAAGGCTGAAAAACACAGTAAAAAGTATAACAGTATATAACAGTATATGAGAGTATATCTCTCATACAGTTCCAGCCATGACCTATGAGGACATGAATTTAATACTGCAGCAGCTTAAATAGGTTTTAGCTAAGTTTTATCTAAATTCTGTTGCTGCACATAACACAAAAGATATGACTGACAATGCAAACTTCAAACCATAAGGGTATGTCGGGGAAAATTCACAGAACAAAAGATCTCTCTCCTAAAAGCAAGTCAAAATCAGACTCCACCTTAGTGAGCAGGCTGGTTCCTCCAAAACTCTCGATGATATATGCTAAAAGTGTATCAATATATCCATATTAAAGTATGATATGTACCCTTTCAAACTGATTAACTGCTAAATTGTGCTAGAATTACACAGTGACCCATATGTAACCGGAGTTTAATAAAAGCAGCCAGCTGGGGGGGGAGGCGTCTCGAACTGTCAAGGATACGGGCAGAGTGAGATATGCCTTTACAGCTGGTTTCTCCGGGACTCTCGATGTTTTATGCCAGAAGTGTATCTATATGCAAGTGACTTATAATCAATATATCCCATGTACGCTGCTTGTTATCAAATCAAATGATGTTATGTTCCTGTGTGTTAGTTTATCACTATTCTTGTAATTTATTATTTTTCATATCCATGTCTGGTGTTCTGTTTATATTCATTAGTCTTAGTGAATCCAGTACGCGTTTTCGTTTCCCCCTTGTTATTGTCCTATTACCCTTTCATGTGTCTCACCTGATGTGAGATTTGTTAGACCGCCCTCACTCCCATGCCCCGCCTAGTTTGTCTCATTCCCCTGTGTATTTATACCTGTCCTTTTCAGTTGCACGCTGCTAGTTCGTCTTGTTTTGTTTTTGTTACTGAGCCCTTTATTCCTTCCCCCAGTTCTAGCCCCCTTGTTCCTGAGCCCTTGTTCCTGAGTCCTTGCCCCTGTTGATTGGATTTCTGGGTTTGACCGCTGCCTGCTTCCCTGGCCTATTCTTTCGTTGTTGTGGATTTCTGTACCTTTGCATTGTTGGACTGACCCCCTGGTTTTTGACCTTGGCCTGTTTTGTGACTACGCTCTGTCTGCCCCATCACCTGTGAGTAAACTTGCCATTTTCCACACCCCTGTGTCTGCTTCTGGTTCCTCTGTCCTCCCTGCCATAACAGAACAAACCAGCCAGCATGGAACCAGCGGACTCCTCCCTCCCCTTGGATATGGCGTACGACACATCTGTCCACTTGGCCCGCATGTGGAGGCTGGAGCAGATCACTGCACAGCTCACAGCGATCCATGCGATCCAGGCCATATCCAACTCGCTTTCCCATCCCTTATCCACTCTCCCACTCCACTCCTGACCCGGCATCCAGAACCACACCAGTTCCAGCTTCCCCTTCGACCTCAGTACCCGTCTGAGGGTTCCGAGCCCCGTCTGCCCGGGGACTGCCCGTCTCCGGGTTCCGAGCCCCGTCTGCCTGAGGACTGCCCGTCTCGGGCCCCTGAGCCGCTTCCGCTCCAGGACCTTTGTCTGGCCCCTTTGCCATGTCTGGCCCAGTCCCAGGCTCTGGCCCCGGCCCATGCGCTGACTCCAGACCCCTCCAGGTCAAGAAGAAAGACACCCCAGGCCCTTGCCCGCCTGAGACCCCATGTTCCCTCCGCCCTTGTTCCTGAATCCTTGCCCTTGTTCCTGAGTCCTTGCCCCTGTTGATTGGATTTCCGGTTTTGACCCCTGCCTGCTTCCCTGGACTATTCTTTCGTTGTTGTGGATTTCTGTACTGTATGTAATTAATCAAATGTTTAGTATGTCTGCATATTTTCAATGAGTACTGCTGCTTAGTTTGTCTTATAAAAGCGAAAGATACAGAGTGACGTGAATGGATGACGTATGTGTTAGAGGGGGGGCATCCAGAGGGGCATCCAGAACTTCTGGATCTGGTAGTTTTCCACTCTGCCAAGAGCAGGTGCGGGGTGAAGTGAGGACGGGGGGAGTCCTGAACTTTGTTCGTAGTTGGCAGAATGCCCTGAACTTTGTACAGAGTTGGCAGAGCATAAGGACCTTTGGCGATTTGCCACCATGACGTTGTGGGAGGAGCTTTGGGAGGAGTTAAGATAAGAACAGTGTGGGTGATTTGCCACAATGAGGTTTGAGGAGGGGTTGTAGGAGAAGTAACTGTGTATAAAATGGGTGTAAAAATGACAGTCAGGGTTCAGTTCTGGAGAACTGATCTGGCTTTACGCACGTGTGCTAATAAAGTCAGATTTTCCTGAAGAACTTGCTGCCGTGGTGTCGTCTTTTCCCTTGTAAAGATGTTTTTCGACAAATTGAAGATTTGGACACGACAGGTACAGAAAGGTTTAGGTGTCAATCGATAATGAAATTATTTGTGGCAATTGTACTGACAATAATGTGAAATAAGGTATTTGTGTATGTAAGAGATACAAACGGGAATCAGGAGGGGCATAAAAGCTCATTCCTTTGTAACATGAGTTTGTAATTGAACTGCCTTGCTTTTACTCGGTATGCTTCATACTGTAATTAAAGACTATTTTTGCTGTTTAAATAAATTTTTGCTAACCTGAATATCGGACTACTTGTTTTACTTCAGGCGGCACGGATGGTGCAGTGGGTGGCACTGCCGCCTCACAGCAAGGAGGTCCTGGGTTCGAATCCCCGTCGGCCGGGGCCTCTCTGTGCGGAGTTTGCATGTTCTCCCCGTGTCTGCGTGGGTTTCCTCCGGGTACTCCGGTTTCCTCCCACAGTCCAAAGACATGCACGTTAGGCTGATTGGAGAGTCTAAATTGCCCGTAGGTATGAGTGTGTGAGTGAATGGTGTGTGTGCCCTGCGATGGACTGGCGACCTGTCCAGGGTGTATTCCTGCCTTTCGCCCAATGTATGCTGGGATAGGCTCCAGCCCCCCTGCGACCCTGATCAGGATAAGCGGGTTCAGATAATGGATGGATGGATGTTTTACTTCACAAAGGACCAAATTCCTACAATGTGGAATAGAGGTGTGTCCCGCTTGAGACGGGTGCGTGGGGGTTGGACCCAAAATGCACGACTCAGAAACAATAGTAATATAAAGACCCCTCAGGGCTTTATTCGGGACGAATCCCAGGGGAGTAGTCAACACAAGCAAAGTCCATACACGTAGATCCAGCCAAACAAAAAGTAAACAAACAAAAAGCACGGTGCCGAGGGAAGAGGCAAACTCGTAGTCGGTAGACGTGCAGGGAGGTCCGGTAGCAGGAGAGCTGTCAGCGAGGCAGATGAACAGACGGACGGCAGGCAGAGGCGTAGTCGTGGACGAAGCGGGAGTCGAAACCATGAAACAATCAGCGAAGCAAAAGTACAAAAACGGTAGGCGAGGACGGAGTCAAAAAACAAATGATGGTCACAAAACAGAAATCAATAAACAATGGTCGGTAACAGGCTTGGATCGTAACGTGTAATCAATAGTGGTAAATGCTCAAGAGTTGCGTGGTAAACAGAGGCAGACAATTTCGCGAAGAACAGTTGCGCGACTGGGCTATAAATGCGGGTGTAGACAGGTGTAGACAATTAGTTAGAGCGTAGCAAGGAAATGGAAAACAGGTGCGATGGATGACAAGTTTAACAAGGAGATTAGTAATCGTTGGTAATAAACCTATCCTGCCCTAGCATTAGTAAATTAGTAAATGACATGCACGAGAAACGTAAGGTAACATGAACACATGATTAGTCTTGTTAGTTTCTACCCAATCCTGATCTAGCGTTAGTCGTTTTAGTAAATAGACAAATGGAAATAATTAGGGAGTGAAAGACAGAAGGAGCGAGAGAGAAAAGGCGGAACGCAAGGTTTGTATGGGGTGAGAGGATACAGGCTTAATACATGAAACGTGGAATGTAGGGTGAATCTTAAGTGAAGCGGGGAGTGACAGTTTAACAGAAGATGGATTGATAATGGTGTGGATCTTAAAGGGGCCAATGAAGCGGGGTTGAAGTTTGTGCGATGTGGCTTGGAGGGGAATGTCCTTAGTGGACAGCCAGACGGAGTCACCTGGTTTGTAGGCTGGTGCTGGTGTGCGGTGGCGATCAGCAAAGCGCCGATTACGATCTGCCGTGCGTAAGAGCGCGGCCTTGGCATCCCTCCAGATCTTAGCACAGCGCTTCATGTGGGTGGCGAGGGAGGGAACAGCAATCTCGGCTTCCTGGTCAGGAAACAGTGGAGGTTGATAGCCAAGAGAGATCTCGAAGGGAGACTTTCCGGTGGCGGCGCAGGGCAGGGTGTTGTGCGCGTACTCAACCCAGGTGAGCATCTTGCTCCAAGAAGCCGGATTCTGGGTTGAGACACAACGAAGGGCGGCTCCCAAATCCTGGTTGGCCCTCTCGGTTTGCCCATTGGACTGGGGGTGATAGCCGGATGAGAGGCTGGCCGTGGCACCGAGGGCCAGACAGAAAGCTTTCCACACTTGAGAGATGAATTGTGGGCCCCGGTCGGATACAATGTCTGAGGGGATTCCGTGGATGCGGAACACTTCCTTAATCAACACGTCCGCAGTCTCTTGGGAGGTGGGTAATCCAGGTAGGGGGATGAAGTGGGCTGCTTTACTAAATCGATCCACCACGGTGAGGATGGTGGTGTTACCTTCGGAAGGAGGAAGTCCGGTAACGAAATCCACCCCAATGTGGCTCCAGGGTCGGCTGGGCACGGGCAGAGGTTGGAGCAGACCAGCAGGGGCTTGGTGGGAGGCCTTGCTTCTGGCACAGGTGGTGCATGCTTTGATGAAGTGTCTGGTGTCGGGGATCATGGTGCTCCACCAGAACTTTCGCTTAAGCACCGCCAAAGTGCAGGTAAAGCCGGGATGGCAGGACAGGGGAGATGAATGAGCCCATTGGAGCACCTTTGTCCGAGCAGCTGATGGGACATAGAGGCGTATTCCTGGGTTGGACCTGGGGTCGGGTTCCTCCCGTAGAGCCCTCTGGATAACAGCCTCAATCTTCCAGGTTACGGATGCGACAGTGCAGGAACCCGGGAGGATGTTCTCAGGTGCCTCACGCTCAGGACAGGTGTCGAATTGTCGGGATAGGGCATCTGGCTTGACGTTCTTAGAACCCGGGCGGTAAGTGAGAGTGAAGTTGAATCTTCCGAAAAACAGCGCCCATCTGGCTTGGCGTGAGTTCAGTCTTTTGGCCGTCTGGAGGTACGCCAAGTTCTTATGGTCGGTCCAGACGATGAAAGACTTCTCGGATCCCTCCAGCCAATGCCTCCACTCCTCTAGTGCCAGTTTGACTGCGAGGAGTTCTCGATTTCCCACGTCATAATTTCTCTCCGCTGGTGAGAGCTTTTTGGAGAAGAAGGCACATGGGTGTAACCGGTTGTCGGAGGCAGAGACTTGTGACAGCACGGCTCCCACCCCAGTGTCAGAGGCATCAGTCTCCACAATAAACTGGCGAGTGGGATCGGGGTGCACCAGGATAGGGGCGGTAGAGAACAGTCTCTTAATTTTTACAAATGCCCCATCTGCTTCGGGGCCCCAACGGAATGGCATGGCAGTGGATGTGAGCTTGGTGAGGGGGGAGACAACTTGGCTGTATGATCTTACGAATCTGCGGTAAAAGTTGGCGAATCCCAAGAAGCGTTGGAGTTGTTTCCGGGTGGAAGGCGTAGGCCAGTCAGTGACCGCTTGAATCTTCTTGGGATCCGCCCTGATCTGTCCCTTCTCCAGAATGAAGCCAAGGAACTCGACAGTGTCGGTGTGGAAGACACACTTCTCCGCCTTGACAAACAATTTGTTCTCCAAAAGTCTCTGGAGAACTTGCCTGACGTGAATCTCATGTTCCTTGGCATTGGTAGAGTAAATTAGAATGTCGTCCAGGTAAACAAATACGTGTCGGCCCAGTAAGTCCCGAAGAACATCATTGACTAGCGCCTGGAACACAGCAGGTGCGTTAGTGAGGCCGAATGGCATGACCAGGTACTCAAAGTATCCAAGGGAGGTATTGAAGGCGGTTTTCCACTCATCACCTTCTCGGATACGAACCAGATGGTAGGCATTGCGTAGGTCTAACTTGGTGAAGATCGTGGCATCGTGTAGAGGGTGAAAGGCAGAGTCCATCAATGGCAGAGGGTATTTGTTTTTTATTGTAATGTTGTTAAGTTCTCTGAAGTCAATACAGGGACGCAATGAGCCATCCTTCTTCTGCACGAAGAAGAATCCGGCGCCCACAGGTGAGGAGGATGGGCGAATCAGTCCATTGGCTAGGCAGTCCCGGATGTATTTCTCCATTGCCTCCCTCTCAGGTCTGGAGACTTTGTATAAACGGCTTGAGGGGAGTGTGGAACCGGGTAGCAGCTCGATGGCGCAGTCGTAGGGTCGATGAGGGGGAAGCGTCTGTGCCTGTGTCTTGGAGAAGACCCTGCCTAGGTCATGGTAAGGGGTGGGCACCTTCTCCAGGGAGGGCTTGGGGACCTGTGGTGGGTTGGGTGCACCCTCTGCTGGTGCAGGAGCGGATCGTAGGCAGGATTGGTGACACTCACGACTCCAGGCTTGAATCTGGCATGAACTCCAGTCAATGGTGGGGTTGTGTCTCTGGAGCCAGGGTAATCCCAAAATGAGCTGGTCGTTAGGGGACCGGATGACACGGAACTGAATCATCTCGTGGTGGTTTCCAGAAATGATCAGCTGAATGGGTTTGGTGATGTGGGTCATGCGGCAGAACGTCTTTCCGTCCAATGACCGAGCATTCTCGGGGTGGGGTAGTGGGAGGGTGGGAATGTCCAATTCCATGGCCATCATTTCGTCAATGAGGTTTGCGTCAGCTCCAGAATCCACCAACGCGTTAACCTGGATTGCTCTGTCGGGAAGCATCAACATGGCCGTAAGCGTGGAGCGATGGTCGTTCCTGGCAGCGCCTTCATATCTGTTGAGCACTTTCACCTCAACAGATGAGGCAGAGTTCTTGGACCGGAGGGTGCACCGAACTTGTCAATAGAAGCAGGAACCGGTTGCTCTCCGACGTGTCCGTTCCTCAGGCGATACTTTCATGCCTGCACGGGAAAGGTCCATGGGTTCGACCCCTTCGGCTAGCTTCTCCTCTGGTCGGGAACTTAACCCTCGCCTGGGGTATGCCTGGGTGGGTGGGACCTGTCTCTCAATCCGGCGTTGTCTGGCACGGTTGTCCAAACGGATGGCAGCACGGACGAGTGGGTCGAACTGAATGATGGGTTCGAGACGTGCCAACTCGTCCTGGAGTGCCTCACTCAGGCTGGCCAGGAACAGGTTAGCCAACGCTGCATCATTCCAGCTGGTGGCTGCCGCGAGAGTACGGAACTCGATAGAATGGTCCGCCGCAGTTCTCCTGCCTTGGCGAAGGGCGATCAGACGTTGGGATGGCTCTTGGTCACTGGAAGCATGCTGGAAAACCTTGCGGATCTCCTCGGCGAACTCCGGGTACCGGGGAGGGAATGAACCCCCGGACCACACAGCTGTCGCCCAGTCCAAGGCTCTCCCCTTCAGTAATCCCATCACGTAGCCGATCCGGCGGTCATCGCTGTTGTAGGTCTGAGGTTGCTGTCTGAACACAAAGTCGCACTGGAGCAGGAACGCCTTGCATCTCTCCGGTTCTCCGCCGAACCTCTCCGGGGGGGGTTGTTGTGGCTCCCGGAATTGCCAGGTTCCCATGGGGTGGGAAGGTAGAGGTGCAGGCGGGTTGGCAGGTTCCTCCAGTGGGTGTGGCTGAACCGCGATGGCGAGTCTCCTCATCTCCGCACACAGCTCACGAATCTCCAGACGAAGTTCGGAGATTCCTTGTGAGTGTTGCTGGACAATGGCGCCTTGTTCCTGGAGTGCGTAGAACATGGCGGTTGAGTCAGCCGGGTCCATGTTGGCGAAATTGTTCTGAGACGGGTGCGTGGGGGTTGGACCCAAAATGCACGACTCAGAAACAATAGTAATATAAAGACCCCTCAGGGCTTTATTCGGGACGAATCCCAGGGGAGTAGTCAACACAAGCAAAGTCCATACACGTAGATCCAGCCAAACAAAAAGTAAACAAACAAAAAGCACGGTGCCGAGGGAAGAGGCAAACTCGTAGTCGGTAGACGTGCAGGGAGGTCCGGTAGCAGGAGAGCTGTCAGCGAGGCAGATGAACAGACGGACGGCAGGCAGAGGCGTAGTCGTGGACGAAGCGGGAGTCGAAACCATGAAACAATCAGCGAAGCAAAAGTACAAAAACGGTAGGCGAGGACGGAGTCAAAAAACAAACGATGGTCACAAAACAGAAATCAATAAACAATGGTCGGTAACAGGCTTGGATCGTAACGTGTAATTAATAGTGGTAAATGCTCAAGAGTTGCGTGGTAAACAGAGGCAGACAATTTCGCGAAGAACAGTTGCGCGACTGGGCTATAAATGCGGGTGTAGACAGGTGTAGACAATTAGTTAGAGCGTAGCAAGCAAATGGAAAACAGGTGCGATGGATGACAAGTTCAACAAGGAGATTAGTAATCGTTAGTAATAAACCAATCCTGCCCTAGCATTAGTAAATTAGTAAATGACATGCACGAGAAACGTAAGGTAACATGAACACATGATTAGTCTTGTTAGTTTCTACCCAATCCTGATCTAGCGTTAGTCGTTTTAGTAAATAGACAAATGGAAATAATTAGGGAGTGAAAGACAGAAGGAGCGAGAGAGAAAAGGCGGAACGCAAGGTTTGCGGAAAGACATGTAAAAGTGTATGCATAAACAACGACCAGTTAACGTAACAATAAACATACATCGAAACATAACACAAAGCGAAACTAAGACGATAATCACTCAACATAACCAGGTAATATAATCGTAACGAAACATAACTAGACATGATGAGAAAATAAATCGTAACAAGAAATAAACTAAACAACATGACGAACCTAGACTAACATAATACATGATAAGACACTACGTGACTAAGACAACATGAATAAACATAAAACATGGCGAGACAGACCTGAAACGTGACACCGCTGCCTGACGTCACAGCAGCAAGTACCAAACAAAACAAAATAAAGGGGAAATGTCAGAATGTGCAATTCCTATCCATAAAACAAGAACTGATACAGCTTATTGGACAAGTGGTTACCCTCCAGGACATTTGGGAAAACAATTATTTGTTAGTGATTATGCACTGCATGTATGTATTTTATAATAATATTTTAAGCTTCACCAAGAACATTAAAAAAAGTGCCTGTTCGAGAGCGAAATACAGTATCTGTAGAGTTTGCCTAGTTTTGCAATGTGCAGTTTTATTCATTACTGGAAGCAAATTATTCCCTCCATGTCTGTTTCTATCTTTTCAGTTCAGCAGTCCATTGTAAAATGAATCAAGACACAAACACACATTTGAGCTATGGTGGTATATTATTTACCTCAGCAGTGGTAACTTTGAAGAATAGTTTTCCTAGCGGCCGTTGCAGATAGCATTACCTATCGTTAGCTAGCAGTGGTGTGACGCTCACCTCCTTATCTTTTCCAGTCGTTCATCCTTCCCAGCTGGGCGATTGAAAAGTTTGTGATGTTGCACACAGTGCAGTGTGCCAGGGTGCCAGCAATGTCCCAATTTACCTTACAAGCTGTCCCATTTTGCCTGAACATGCCATCAGCGTGAGGGAGGCAAAGCATTATGGAAGACGGAGTTCCTTACAAGCAGTCCCATTTTGCCTGAACATGCCATCAGCGTGAGGGAGGCAAAGCATTATGGAAGACGGAGTTTTCGCCGAGACCAGAGAGCAACAATAAATCCCCTTCAAGGCGGGAATTGTAAGGAAATCTGGGATAGGGCAGCCTGTAGCGTAGTGGTTAAGGTAAAGGACTGGGACACGCATGGTCGGTGGTTCTAATCCCAGTGTAGCCACAATAAGATCTGCACAGCTGTTGGGCCCTTGAGCAAGGCCCTTAACCCTGCATTGCTCCAGGGGAGGATTGTCTCCTGCTTAGTCTCATCAACTCTACGTCGCTCTGGATAAGAGCGTCTGCCAAATGCCAATAATGTAATGTAATGGATGTGAAAGCAAAGCAAATACATTACAACGTATATTCAGTAGGTGGCGGTAATACAGTTCTATGTTTTTCACCCGAATAATAATAATAATAATCTGGGTGAGTTCTTCCCCTCCATAATCTTGAGCTGTAGCCAACGCATCTTGTATAATTCGTTTTACAGCTCTGGGCCTACGTTAGTTATGTGTGATGGTGAGTTAAATGTAAATGATGGTGAGTTAAATGTAGATTGAGCTGAATAATTTAACAGCGGCGCTTTGTGGGTTACTTTTCTGCGAAGTGTCCTCATGCGTATCTCGTCCATGTTAGTTGTGAACAAAACCGCGCCATGGCATGCTTCATATTTAACTGCGGTTATGTTCGTTTTATATTCGATGTTGGACTTCAATAGGTCAACAGAACAAGACCAGAAGCTATAACGTTGTGGTTAATCAGGACAGTTGAACTCCGAGATCGCAGCACAACGCCTCCTTTCAGTTATCCTCGCTCTTTTAACATTACGGCGATGCTTGTCTAAATTATTACAATGGTGACGAACTCCAGAGCAACCCTGTTATAATGTGGGACTTCCATCATCAATGCACAATCCTTCAGGGAGCAAGGTCATTCTATTTGCCAAATTCACATTCTCAATTCTTCCACTTATTTTTCTTTCATCTTTTCCTAGCCTCTTCCGATGGGTAGAGCTAGGGGCAAGAGAAGGAGCAAAGAAAAAGAGGAGAAATTATGATATGAGACGATACAGTCTATGGTCTAGTCATATAGTCAGTGATGTACACCACACACACACATCAGTGATAAAAACAGAAGCTGATCTGTGCTCCACACACACTGGGGATCTTATTAAGACGGAGAGCCTAGACTTTACAGAGCTGGGATATGTCACCCATCTGCATTCTGACCAAATGAAAACAGAGACTGAGGTTGGAGGATACCATCAGACAGAACAGATCAGTGACTCGGAGGATTTTAAATCTGATAAAATGACGTGTGAATCCAGTGAAAGTTTAGTGACTGATCACTGCACTGCAGGTCACTCAGATACAGAGCCACTGTGATGGAGGACTCTACTGGTCCCACACTGCAGGTCACTCAGATACAGAGCCACTGTGATGGAGGACTATACTGGTCCCACACTGCAGGTCACTCAGATACAGAGCCACTGTGATGAAGGACTCTACTGGTCCCACACTGCAGGTCACTCAGATACAGAGCCACTGTGATGAAGGACTCTACTGGTCCCACACTGCAGGTCACTCAGATACAGAGCCACTGTGATGGAGGACTCTACTGGTCCCACACTGCAGGTCACTCAGATACAGAGCCACTGTGATGGAGGACTCTACTGGTCCCACACTGCAGGTCACTCAGATACAGAGCCACTGTGATGGAGGACTATACTGGTCCCACACTGCAGGTCACTCAGATACAGATACACTGTGATGGAGGACTGAAAGTTTAGTGAGTGATCTCAGGAACACTGTGATGGATGAAGCTGGTGTTGATCTCAAAGATCAGGTTGAACCGTGGCAATGTGCAGGAGAGACAAACCCAAACTGTGTAAAGGAAGAAATTGATGAAATTTGTATCTTTAAGACAACCATGAGTGAATGTGAAGTGTCTGAATCTGCTGGAAGGGAGAGCATTACTCCCTCCCTGTGGAAATCATATCTGGTGTCAGCTGCACTTAAGTTGGTAAACAAGTTTATGATTCACCACATATCTGTACATCCAGGAACCAGTGGGCCTGATGGAAGGGCCAGTGGCCAGAGCCAGAGGACCTCAATCTGGGACAGCTGCACTGAGGGTGTGTGATTTTCCCCACAGATGCTGCTGCACTGAGGGTGTGTGACTTTCCCCACAGATGCTGCTGCACTGAGGGTGTGTGACTTTCCCCACAGATGCTGCTGCACTGAGGGTGTGTGACTTTCCCCACAGATGCTGTTGCCCTGAGGGTGTGTGACTTTCCCCACAGATGCTGCTGCACTGAGGGTGTGTGACTTTCCCCACAGATGCTGCTGCACTGAGGGTGTGTGACTTTCCCCACAGATGCTGCTGCACTGAGGGTGTGTGACTCTCCCCACAGATGCTGCTGCACTGAGGGTGTGTGACTTTCCCCACAGATGCTGCTGCACTGAGGGTGTGTGACTCTCCCCACAGATGCTGCTGCACTGAGGGTGTGTGACTTTCCCCACAGATGCTGCTGCACTGAGGGTGTGTGACTTTCCCCACAGATGCTGCTGCACTGTGGGTGTGTGACTTTCCCCACAGATGCTGCTGCACTGAGGGTATGTGACTTTCCCCACAGATGCTGACCCAATCTAAGGGACATAACCATCACTGAGGATGTTACCAAAGAATTTATGAATGCCAAAGTATCAGATGTTCCTGTAACATCTGTGCTCAGGCATTGCAATGATGCACTTATTACCCGCCCTCTACTAGGGGTCAGAGGTCAGATAACCTGTAGTGTGTAATAAGAGACATGACAGTTGATGAAGTTGTTTAGTGTTTCAACGGTAGATTTATTTTTAAATCCTTTATATATCAGTTATACACACAAGTGGTATCAAAACATGACACTCGTACCACTTCAGGTAAGTAAATAACCAAATACATAATGATTAACAACGAGACGTAATCCATGCTTTCATTCACTTCCATAAGCCGTAAACTTATTTTAACCAATGTACATTTCCATATGATAGCAAAACTTTAAAAATAACAATGTCTTTTTCACCTTTAATCAGTAGTCACAGTAAGACATATTAATAAACTTTTCTTTTCCAATTTTATGTAGTGACACATTTCAGTATACTATAATTCATAATAATGTGCTTAACTCTCTCCTTTTAGTTTACAGTTATGTATCACGTAACAATAACCATAAATCATACACACACAGGATAATAGCGCATTTAAATCTCTTCAATGTGATTAATGCACTAGTCTGGACCCTTGAGATTGCTGCATACTGCTATTATTATAATGGCATACTCTTAATAAACTAATTACTGACCCTACTGATTATCAACACTCATATTTTGGTTTTTGAGATCTCATTTCAACACACAACACATAGCATTTATTTTAATAACACACATTCATGAACTCAGTGTTCAGTAGCCACTCGCATGGCGACCGCCATTTTATGAACTGTTCAATGCTACGTATTAGATTAGTCTTCCAATTTACTTGTTAACTGAAATGTTAAACCGATTAATTGCACCAATAATGTTATTCCAAACGTAAACCTCATAGGATTCAAATTGAATACTGAAAATACATCACTCAATTTAGAATAACGTTTGTTATCATTCACAATATGTCCCTATATGTGACTAACGTTAACGGTGCATATTAGCGCAGACCAACGTTAGCTATGTGGTTAGCTACTAGTGGCTATCTCTGTCGACGAGGACTGGATAGCGCTTGTTAAAGCACATTTCTTGACACAGTACACAAACCTAATCAACACCTTCATAATAATTAGATGTTAGATATTGTTATCCTTTCAAAATATAATCACTCTGTAGTGTATAATAAGAGACAAGACAGGTGATGAAGCTTATCTACAAAAAATCATCAGACCCTACACCCCTGCCAGACCTCTTCGTTCAGCCTCCACAGGCCGCTTGGCACCTCCCCCTCTCCGAACCTCCACCTCACGCTCACGACTACTGTCTGTTCTGGCTCCATGGTGGTGGAACAAACTCCCCGTTGAGGTCAGAACTGTAGAATCTCTCCTTCAAGCGCAAGCTGAAGACACACCTCTTCAAGCAGCACCTCTCCCTGTCCCTCCCTACCTCCCTGTGAACCTTCATTTTTGTCTCTGTGATGTACTTTGTGTATCGGTATTTTTAGTTGGCTAGGTAAGCAGTGTTTGTATAGTTCACTTTGGTCACTTTTGCTCTGTTTGTTTGTTTATTTGTTCTCAAAAAAAAAAAAAAAAAAAGGCCTTCGTCCTTATCTTTGTTGTACAGGTAGCAGTTGAAATTGTACTTCCCTCTAGGGTCTTTCAGCGAACTTATCCCTGGTTATGGGTATGCACTTTGTTGTACGTCACTCTGGATAAGAGCATCTGCCAAATGCCAATAATGTAAGGTAATGTAATGAAGTTGTTTAGCGTTTCAACGGCAGATTTATTTTAAAATCCATGAAGGAAACGCAGAATGTATTGATCACGAGCAGGAAGGTAGGTTCCTAGTGGTCTGGAAGGTAATTTCCATGGAATAAAAGGTTATTAATAGTTTAGATTCAGTAGCTATGATACTGGAGAATATCAAAAATGAAAAATATAGGGGGTGCTTAATTTTCAATCCTGTGTCTGTGTTCACTTCTGCCCAGTACCTTGCTTGTCTGCCTGTATTTGCCTTTCTAAAAAGTGTTCTGGGTGCTTGTTTACTGTAGGCCTATCTGAAAAGCATGTGGCCAAAAGATACAAGAGGAGACATGTATTATTATTATGATGATGATGATGATGATGATGTACTTCAAGTTAGTGAAAAGTGCTCCCCGTACACTGGCTCACTGTTGTTTAATGAATGACTTTTTGTTTTTGTTTTAACCTTAATTGTTGTCTTTGTGATTTACTTTGTGGATCGGTATTTTTAGTTGGCTAGGTAAGCAGTGTTTGGATAGTTAAGTTTGGTCACTTTTGCTTTGTTGTTTGTTCGTTTATTTGATCGTAAAAAAAATAATAAAAAATAAAAAATTCAAATGATCTTTGTTGTGCTGTAAACACTTGAAATTGTAGTTCCCTCAAGGGTCTTTCAGCGCACTTATCCCTGGTTATGGGTATGCACTTTGTTGTACGTTGCTCTGGATAATAGCGTCTGCCAAATGCCATTAATGTAATGTAATAACCTCAGGCCACATGGGGATCAACGCACCGGGGAGAGGGGGTTCACACACTCATACACACACACACACACACACACACATGCACACAAAAAAAAATCTAAGAGTCCTTGTAATACGTAGCTAGCCAACTAGCTTGTCCTTTATTTTTCTCCGGACCCTTACACTGGAGGCTAACAACAGGATTTGCTTCCAAGAGGGCAACCCCACCCCCAACATATTTTAATTAACAAAAATGTATATTTTACTTTTTATACTCGATATTTGTAGATATTTGGATTCAACATACTGAATTATATAGCCTTTGAGAGAAAAATATAATTGGCAAAAATGCTGTCGGGTTTATATTGAAGTTTATATTGAAAGATATACGCTCAATTAAAATATAATACTTTTTTAGATGAATAGATGGAAGGGAAGTGGGAGATTGAGAGTGAACAGAGACAGGAGACATTTGGAGTCCCATTTAATGAGCAGCACACAGATCAAACACCAGTCTGCCTGTGGAGAGAGAGATGAGGAACGCTTATTGCTATACATTGCTCTTGTGTTGAACATCACTCTGGATATAAGCATCTTCTACAGAAAGTGCAGTGTACTGAAATGCATCTGCTACAGTAAGTGTACTGTAATGCATCTGCTGCAGTAAGTGAGTGCAGTGTACTGAAATGCATCTGCTACAGTAAGTGAATGCAGTGTACTGTAATTCATCTGCTACAGTAAGTGAGTGCAGTGTACTGTAATGTATCTGCTACAGTAAGTGTACTGTAATGCATCTGCTACAGTAAGTGCAGTGTACTGTAATGCACCTGCTACAGTAAGTGTACTGTAATGCATCTGCTACAGTAAGTGTATGCAGTGTACTGTAATGCATCTGCTACAGTCAGTGAATGCAGTGTACCTTAATACATCTGCTACAGTAAGTGAATGCAGTGTACTGTAATGCATCTGCTACAGTAAGTGAATGCAGTGTACCTTAATACATCTGCTGCAGTAAGTGAATGCAGTGTACCTTAATACATCTGCTGCAGTAAGTGAATGCAGTGTACCTTAATGCATCTGCTACAGTAAGTGAATGCAGTGTACTGTAATTCATCTGCTACAGTAAGTGAGTGCAGTGTACTGTAATGTATCTGCTACAGTAAGTGTACTGTAATTAATCTGCTACAGTAAGTGTACTGTAATTAATCTGCTACAGTAAGTGAGTGCAGTGTACTGTAATGCATCTGCTACAGTAAGTGTACTGTAATTAATCTGCTACAGTAAGTGCAGTATACTGTAGTGCACTGTGAACATGTGGGCGTGGCTGACACTCACCTGCAGTGATGGAGTCGCTGCTCTGATGTCACACTTCTCCCCCTCAGGCTCCAGGTGGGGGCGGGACTGTGAAGACGGACAGACTGTGTCACAGCGCTAACTCCTAGCGCAGGGGTGTGTCACAGTGCTACCTCCTAGCGCAGGGGCATGTCACAGTGCTACCTCCTAGCGCAGGGGCGTGTCACAGTGCTAACTCCTAGCCCTGGGGCATGTCACAGTGCTAACTCCTAGCGCAGGGGTGTGTCACAGTGCTAACTCCTAGCCCTGGGGCATGTCACAGTGCTAACTCCTAGTGCAGGGGCGTGTCACAGTGCTAACTCCTAGTGCACGGGCGTGTCACAGTGCTAACTCCTAGCCCTGGGGCATGTCACAGTGCTAACTCCTAGTGCAGGGGCGTGTCACAGTGCTAACTCCTAGTGCAGGGGCGTGTCACAGTGCTAACTCCTAGCGCAGGGGCGTGTCACAGTGCTAACTCCTAGCGCAGGGGCGTGTCACAGTGCTAACTCCTAGCCCAGGGGCGTGTCACAGCGCTAACTCCTAGCGCAGGGGCGTGTCACAGTGCTAACTCCTAGCGCAGGGGTGTGTCACAGTGCTAACTCCTAGCGCAGGGGCGTGTCACAGTGCTAACTCCTAGTGCAGGGGCGTGTCACAGCGCTAACTCCTAGCGCAGGGGCGTGCCACAGTGCTAACTCCTAGTGCAGGGCTGTGCCACAGTGCTAACTCCTAGTGCAGGGGTGTGTCACAGTGCTAACTCCTAGCGCAGGGGCGTGTCACAGTGCTAACTCCTAGTGCAGGGGTGTGTCACAGTGCTAACTCCTAGCTCAGGGGCGTGTCACAGTGCTAACTCCTAGCGCAGGGGCGTGTCACAGTGCTAACTCCTAGTGCAGGGGCATGTCACAGTGCTAACTCCTAGCGCAGGGGCGTGTCACAGTGCTAACTCCTAGTGCAGGGGTGTGTCACAGTGCTAACTCCTAGTGCAGGGGCGTGTCACAGTGCTAACTCCTAGCACAGGGGCGTGTCACAGTGCTAACTCCTAGCGCAGGGGCGTGTCACAGTGCTAACTCCTAGTGCAGGGGCGTGTCACAGTGCTAACTCCTAGCGCAGGGGTGTGTCACAGTGCTAACTCCTAGCGCAGGGGCGTGTCACAGTGCTAACTCCTAGTGCAGGGGCGTGTCACAGTGCTAACTCCTAGCGCAGGGGCGTGTCACAGTGCTAACTCCTAGCACAGGGGCGTGTCACAGTGCTAACTCCTAGCGCAGGGGCGTGTCACAGTGCTAACTCCTAGTGCAGGGGCGTGTCACAGTGCTAACTCCTAGCGCAGGGGTGTGTCACAGTGCTAACTCCTAGCCCTGGTGCGTGCATAGCATCACATCCATAACCAGTAAAATACACATGAAGTGCTGTTCTAAACAAAAAATACAGTCATTGTAATTGCAATTTATTTTTTGGTGATAGACGAGGTATGGGGGGGGGGGATCAGGAGGGAGGACTAAGGTACAGTTTGAACAGGAGTGTTTTTAGTCCTTCTCTCCTTTCCCTTATCAGACACACAGGTCTCTACCCACATCTCCACCTGCCTGAGAGACATCCAGAGCTGGATGGGCAACCATCATCTAAAGCTCAACCCAGGTAAAAACATCAACCCAGGTAAAACATCGCTACGGTGACCCGGGCATGCAGGTTCTTCCTGTACAACATCCGGAGAATCCAACCCTTTCTCACCACCTACTCCACTCAGCTCCTTATCCAAGCAATGGTCCTGTCCTGCCTGGACTATTGCAATTCTCTGCTGGCTGCAGCCCGTCTGGTATTCAGTGTTCCCAGACATTCACGTCACCCCCTTGCTCAGCAACCTCCACTGGCTGCCTGTTATGGCTCACATCAAATGTAAAAAAAACTTTGGTGCTCGCGTACCAGGCAGTTAAGGGATTAGCCCCTGTATATATTCAATCTCTTATCAAGACATAGACACCAGCAAGACCCCTCCGTTCTGCCACTTCGTGCCATCTGGCACCTGCCCCTCGCCACACCTGCACTTCATGCTCACGACAGCTGTCTGTTCTGGCCCCACGGTGGTGGAATGACCTCCCTGTGGATGTCAGAACGGCAGAGTCTCTGACCACTTTCAAACGCAGCCTGAAGACTTATCTCTTCAGGCTACACCTTTCCCTCCTTTCCTCACCACCATGATTAGCCTTGTATATGCCAAAGACTACAATGGCACTTATAAAGTTATAGATAGACATTGTTGTGTTTTGTATTAGCTATTGCTGGAGTCAGGGTATTCTAGCCGCCAACCGTGGTATGCTAGTTTGTAAGTTGATGTATTCGTAAAGGGTTCCGATTGTATCTATATGGTGACGCTAGGACTTGGAAACATACTGTCCTCTCAGTTCCTCTTCACACATGTACCTCATACTTTTCAGGTACAGCACAGAAATAAAAAGGGCCACACCCAGAAGAGGTCCAGAGGAGTTTTGAGAAGAACAAATACAAGTAAACAAGCAAGGTATTGGGCAGAAGTGAACACAGACACAGGCTGCCAGTGTATCAGAGTAATGATTGAGCATGTTTGTCTTCTAATATTAACATGGTTAAAATCCTGCATAGTATGTTTTTAAATAAATATTATACTATGTAAATGTTTGACTTCATGAGAAGTTATGGATGTGATGCTAGTTATGGATGTGATTCTTTAACTTGTCGAAGAACCTATGCACTTGTAAATCGCTTTGGATTAAAAGCGTTTGCCAAATGACAAAAATGTAAAATAATGTAAATGTAATGAGAAGAAAGAACAGTTCCGCCCTGATTAGAGGAAATGAGGATGTTGAGATGGTTCTGACTACGTATCTGGGAGATCATCCAAACTCCACACTTGATTGAACTCACAAACACTGACGTGTAACATTTCACAGTATAATGAGACCTTGTTAAATATAAACTCATATGGCCTATTAAGGGGCTATATTCACCTACCACCACAGAAACTCTCACAGTGCACAGAAGACTCTTACCAGAACACACCAGGCCCACATCGTTTCCATGGGAGCAGGGTTGATTCTGTGAGGGTGCTGTGGGGCAGAAGTTAATCTGAGATTCGTTGCCTCTACACTGAATCTCCTCTGCCCACACCTGGCCCTCGCCCTGGCCGAATGCAGCTGCCCCGCGCAGCTCTTTAGGAGCCCCACAGCCCAGCTCCCTGCACACAACCTGTGCGTCCTGCTGGTCAAAGTCAGCATCACACACCGTGCCCCAGGAGCTCCCATGATGCACCTCTACTCTCCCAGAGCACAGGTCAGTCCCGCCCACCAGCCTGACCCCTGCAGTTCAAGAGAGAATAAAGAGAGAATCATCAGAAATGACCGGCACCTTATTCCAGAGACAACATTCAGCACAGCTGTCTGAACACAGGCCTGCACAGCTATTATACATGGAGTACAGCAGTGTGAGATAAGCCAAGCCATCATGGTATTGCCATCCCATCATGCACCCTGCTCCTGCTGAAGCTAAGCAGGTGTGGGCTTGGTCAGTACTTGGATGGGAGACCTCCTGGGAAACCTAAGTTGCTGCTGGAAGTGTTGTTGGGGGCCAATTGGGGGGAGATCTTCCATCTGGTTCTATTACCCCCAATGTCCCCATCACTGTGCTGGGAGTCCTACCTGAGCAGATCACTCCAGCGTCCTCTCCATGATTACAGAGATGGTTACCCCATCCTCGTGCCTCACACTGCTTCAGTGAGGATTCTGATCCACTGCAGGACACATCATCCATCCATTTTCTCCCAGACCCTGGTCCAAAGTGACCCCCTCTTAGTGCAACGAGAGCATCTCCACAGCCCAGCTGTCTGCACACCACCCTAGCACCTCTCATGTCCCAGTCACGTCCACACACTGTCCCCCACTCTCCCCGATGGTAAACCTCCACTCTCCCAGCACAGGGGCTGCTACCATTCACCAGCCTCACATCCTCCCTGCCTGAGAGAGAGAGAGAGAGAGAGAGAGAGAATTATCATGTTTTAACACTGATGAGAGGTCTTTAATAAAGTTTATCCAGGTGTACAATGGCTGTTTACCCCCAAGTTGTCACTGTGGATTTAAAGGATATGACCCCAGCAGTGTCTGCAGGGACACAGGGACACCACTAGGGTGCGCTCTATCTCCCTTGCTTTGTGCACTGGACACCAGTGATATGAGCTCTGCCAGTGAGGCCTGTCACATGACTGATTAAGCAGATGACACTCCTGTGACAGCGCTCATCTCTCAGGGAGAAGAAGCCCCTACAGACTGCAGGGACATACGTTGGCCACTGGAGTAGCCAACCGTCTCCTCTTGACCCTACCACCTGGTCTTCTATTGGACCCAAGAGTGTATGTGTTCAGTGTGATGGACCATAGAGCGTATGAGTTCAGTGTATTGGACCATAGAGCGTATGAGTTCAGTGTATTGGACCATAGAGTGTATGAGTTCAGTGTATTGGACCAAAGAGTGTATGTGTTCAGTGTGATGGATCATAGAGTGTATGAGTTCAGTGTATTGGACCAAAGAGTGTTTGTGTTCAGTGTAATGGACCATAGAGTGTATGAGTTCAGTGTATTGGACCATAGAGCGTATAAGTTCAGTGTATTGGATCATAAAGCACATGAGTTCAGTGTAATGGACCATAGATCGTAGAACTTCAGTGTATTGGACCAAAGAGCGTATGAGTTCAGTGTATTGGATCATAAAGCACATGAGTTCAGTGCACTGGACTCAGGCTTTTCAGGTACAGCAAAGAAATGAAAAGGGCCACACCCAGAAGAGGTCCAGAGGAGTTTTGAGAAGAACAAATACAAGTAAACAAGGAAGGTATTGGGCAGAAGTGAACCCAGACACAGGCTGCCAGTGAATGATAGTCATGACTGAGCATGTTTGTCTTATACTATTTACATGGTTAAAATCCTGCAGAGTATGTTTAAAAAAAAAATAGTGTATACTATGTACATGTTTGACTTCATGAGAAGTAAGAACAGTTCCGCCTTGAATAGAGGAAATGAGGATGTAGAGATGGTTCTGAGCACTGGGGGCGACATGGCTCAGGCAGTAAGAGCAGTCGTCTGGCAGTCGGAGGATTGCCGGTTCGATCCCCCGCCCGGGCTGTGTTGAAGTGTCCCTGAGCAAGATACCTAACCCCCAAATGCCCCTGAGGAGCTGGTCAGCGCCTTGCATGGCAGCCAATTGCTGTCGGTGTGTGAGTGTGTGTATGAATGGGTGAATGAGAAGCATCAATTGTACAGCGCTTTGGATAAAGGCACTATATAAATGCCAACCGTTTACCGTTTACCATTTACCATTTACGTATCTGGGAGATCATCCAAACCCCACACTTGATTAAACTCACACACACTGACTTGTAACATTTCACAATATAATGAATAAAGACCTTGTTAAATATAAACTCATATGGCCTACGAAGGAGCTATATTTGCCCAGCATCACAGAAACTCTCCCAGTGCACAGAAGATTCTTACCAGAACACACCAGGCCCACATCGTTTCCATGGGAGCAGGGTTGATTCTGTGAGGGTGCTGTGGGGCAGAAGTTAATCTGAGATTCGTTGCCTCTACACTGAATCTCCTCTGCCCACACCTGGCCCTGGCCCTGGCCGAATGCAGCTGCCCCGCGCAGCTCTTTAGGAGCCCCACAGCCCAGCTCCCTGCACACAACCTCTGCGTCCTGCTGGTCAAAGTCAGCATCACACACCGTGCCCCAGGAGCTCCCATGATGCACCTCTACCCTCCCAGAGCACAGGTCAGTCCCGCCCACCAGCCTGACCCCTGCAGTGGAACAGAAAATAAAGAGAGAATCATCAGCAATGACCAGCACCTTATTCCAGAGACAACATTCAGCACAGCTGTCTGAACACAGGACAGCACAGTTATTATACATGGAGTACAGCAGTGTGAGATGAGCCAAGCCATCATGGTATTGTCATACCATCATGCACCCTGCTCCTGCTGAAGCTAATCAGGTGTGGGCTTGGTCAGTACTTGGATGGGAGACCTCCTGGGAAACATAAATTGCTGCTGGAAGTGTTGTTGGTGGGCCAGTTGGGGGGAGATCTTTCCTTTGGTTCAATTACCCCAATGTCCCCATCACTGCACTGGGAGTCCTACCTGAGCAGATCACTCCAGCGTCCTCTCCATGATTACAACCAAGTTTACCCCATCCTGGTGATCCACAGTGCTTCAGTGAGGATTCTGATCCACTGCAGGACACATAAGACATCCATATTGTCCCAGACCCTGGTCCAAAGTGACCCTCTCCTAGTGCATCTACAGCATCTCCACAGCCCAGCTGTCTGCACACCACCCCAGCATCCTTCATGTCCCAGCCACGGTCACACACTGTCCCCCACTCTCCCCGATGGTAAACTTCCACTCTCCCAGCACAAGGGCTGCCACCATTCACCAGCCTCACATCCTCCCTGCCTGAGAGAGAGAGAGAGAGAGAGAGAGAGAGAGATAGAGAGAGAATGATCATGAGACAGAGAGAATGATCATGTTTTAACACTGATGAGAGGTCTTTAATACAGTTTAGCCAGGTGTACAATGGCTGTTTACCCCCAAGTTGTCACTGTGAATTTAAAGGATATGACCCCAGCAGTGTCTGCAGGAACACAGGGACACCACTAGGGTGCGCTCTATCTCCCTTGCTTTGTGCAGTGGACACCAGTGATATGAGCTCTGCCAGTGAGGCCTGTCACATGACTGATTAAGCAGATGACACTCCTGTGACAGCGCTCATCTCTCAGGGAGAAGAAGCCCCTACAGGCTGCAGGGACACACGTTTGCCACTGGAGTAGCCAATCGTCTCCTCTTGACCCAACCACCCGCTCTTCTATTGGACCCTAGAGTGTATGTGTTCAGTGTGATGGATCATAGAGTGTATGAGTTCAGTGTATTGGACCATAGAGCGTATGAGTTCAGTGTATTGGACCATAGAGCGTATGAGTTCAGGGTATTGGACCATAGAGTGTATGAGTTCAGTGTATTGGACCAAAGAGTGTATGTGTTCTGTGTGACGGATCATAGAGTGTATGAGTTCAGTGTATTGGACCAAAGAGTGTTTGTGTTCAGTGTGATGGATCATAGAGTGTATGAGTTCAGTGTATTGGACCATAGAGCGTATGAGTTCAGTATATTGGACCATAGAGCGTATGAGTTCAGTGTATTGGACCATAGAGTGTTTGAGTTCACGGTATTGGACCATAGATCGTATAAGTTCAGTGTATTGGACCATAGAGCGTAGGAGTTTAGTTTATTGGACCATAGAGCGTATGAGTTCAGTGTATTGGACCATAGAGTGTTTGAGTTCACAGTATTGGACCATAGATCGTATAAGTTCAGTGTATTGGATAATAGAGCGTAGGAGTTTAGTTTATTGGACCATAGAGCGTATGAGTTCAGTGTATTGGATCATAAAGCACATGAGTTCAGTGCATTGGACTCATGCTTTTCAGAAACAGCAAAGAAATAAAAAGGGCCATGCCCAGAAGAGGTCCAGAGGAGTTTTTAGAATAACAAATAAAAGTAAACAAGCAAGGTATTGGGCAGAAGTGAACACAGACACAGGCTGCCTGTGTATCATAGTCATGACTGAGCATGTTTGTCTTAAAATATTTACATGGATAAAATCTTGCAGATTATCTTTAAAAAAAAATAGGACATATTATGTACATGTTTGACTTCATGAAAAGTAAGAACAGTTCCACCCTGAATAGAGGAAATAAGGATGTAGAGATGGTTCTGAGTACTGGGGGCTACATGGCTCAGACAGTAAGAGCAGTCGTCTGGCAGTTGGAAGGTTACCGGTTCGATCCCCCGCCTGGGCTGTGTCGAAGTATCCCTGAGCAAGACAACTAACCCCCATTTGCTCCTGACGAGCTGGTCGGTGCCTTACATGGCAGCCAATTGCCGTTGGTGTGTGTGAGTGTGTGTGTGAGTGTGTGTGAGTGTGTGTGAGTTTGTGTGAGTGTGTGTATGAATGGGTGAATGAGAAGCATCAATTGTATCCACCTGTGCTTTGGATAAAAGCACAATATGAATTCCAACCATTTACCATTTACATATCTGGGAGATCATCCAAACTCCACACTTGATTAAACTCACACACACTGATGTGTAACATTTCACAGTATAATCAATAAAGACCTTGTTAAATATGAACTCATATGGCCTATTAAGGGGCTATATTCACCCAGCATCACAGAAACTCTCACAGTGCACAGAAGACTCTTACCAGAACACACCAGGCCCACATCGTTTCCATGGGAGCAGGATTGATTCTTTGAGGGTGCTGTGGGGCAGAAGTTAATCTGAGATTCGTTGCCTCTACACTGAATCTCCTCTGCCCACACCTGGCCCTGGCCCTGGCCGAATGCAGCTGCCCCGCGCAGCTCTTTAGGAACCCCACAGCCCAGCTCCCTGCACACAACCTCTGCGTCCTGCTGGTCAAAGTCAGCATCACACACCGTGCCCCAGGAGCTCCCATGATGCACCTCTACTCTCCCAGAGCACAGGTCAGTCCCGCCCACCAGCCTGACCTCTGCAGTTCAAGAGAGAATAAAGAGAGAATCATCAGAAATGACTGGCACCTTATTCCAGAGACAACATTCAGCACAGCTGTCTGAACACAGGCCTGCACAGCTATTATACATGGAGTACAGCAGTGTGAGATGAGCCAAGCCATCATGGTATTGCCATCCCATCATGCACCCTGCTCCTGCTGAAGCTAAGCAGGTGTGGGCTTGGTCAGTACTTGGATGGGAGACCTCTTGGGAAACCTAAGTTGCTGCTGGAAGTGTTGTTGGTGGGCCAGTTGGGGGGAGATCTTCCCTCTGGTTCAATGACCCCCAATGTCCCCATCACTGCACTGGGAGTCCTACCTGAGCAGATCACTCCAGCGTCCTCTCCATGATGACAGTTATTTTTACCCCATCCAGGTGCCCCACACTGCTTCAGTGAGGATTCTGATCCACGGCAGGACACATAAGCCATCCATATTCTCCCAGACCCTGATCCAAAGTGAGCCACTCCTAGTGCATCAACAGCATCTCCACAGTCCAGCTGTCTGCACACCACCCCAGCATCCTTCATGTCCCAGCGATCATCACACACTGTCCCCCACTTTCCCCGATGGTAAACCTCCACTCTCCCAGCACAGGGGCTGCCACCATTCACCAGCCTCACATCCTCCCTGCCTGAGAGAGAGAGAGAGAGAGAGAGAGAGAGAGAATTATCATGTTTTAACACTGATGAGAGGTCTTTAATACAGTTTAGCCAGGTGTACAATGGCTGTTTACCCCAAAGTTGTCACTGTGGATTTAAAGGATATGACCTCAGCAGTGTCTGCAGGAACACAGGGACACCACTAGGGTGCGCTCTACCTCCCTTGCTTTGTGCACTGGACACCAGTGATATGATCTCTGCCAGTGAGGCCTGTCACATGACTGATTAAGCAGATGACACTCCTGTGACAGCGCTCATCTCTCAGGGAGAAGAAGCCCCTACAGACTGCAGGGACACACGTTGGCCACTGGAGTAGCCAATCGTCTCCTCTTGACCCTATCACCCCCTCTTCTATTGGACAATAGAGTGTATGAGATCAGTTTATTGGACCATAGAGTGTATGAGTTCAAGGTATTGGACCATAGAGCGTATGATTTCAGTGTAATGGACCATAGAGCGTAGGAGTTCAGTTTGATGGACCATAGATCGTATAAGTTCAGTGTATTGGACCACAGAGCGTATGAGTTCAGTGTATTGGATCATAAAGCACAAGAGTTCAGTGCATTGGACTCATGCTTTTCAGGTACAGCACAGAAATAAAAAGGGCCATGCCCAGAAGAGGTCCAGAGGAGTTTTGAGAAGAACAAATACAAGTAAACAAGCAAGGTATTGGGCAGAAGTGAACAGAGACACAGGCTGCCAGTGAATGATAGTCATGACTGAGCATGTTTGTCTTATACTATTTACATGGTTAAAATCCTGCAGAGTATGTTTAAAAAAAAAATAGTACATACTGTGTACATGTTTGACTTCTTGAGAAGTAAGAACAGTTCCGCCCTGAATAGAGGAAATGAGGATGTAGAGATGGTTCTGAGTACTGGGGGCGACATGGCTCAGGCAGTAAGAGCAGTCGTCTGGCAGTTGGAGGGTTGCCCGTTTGATCTCCCGCCCGGGCTGTGTCAAAGTATCCCTGAGCAAGACACCTAACCCCCATTTGTTCCTGGCGAGCTGGTCGGTGCCTTACATGGCAGCCAATTGCCGTTGGTGTGTGAGTGTGTGTGAGTTTGTGTGAGTGTGTGTATGAATGGGTGAATTAGAAGCATGAATTGTACAGCGCTTTGGATAAAAGCGCTATATAAATGCCAACCATTTACCATTTACATATCTGGGAGATCATCCAAACTCCACACTTGATTAAACTCACACACACTGATGTGTAACATTTCACAGTATAATGAATAAAGACCTTGTTAAATATGAACTCATATGGCCTATTAAGGAGCTATATTCACCCAGCATCACAGAAACTCTCACAGTGCACAGAAGACTCTTACCAGAACACACCAGGCCCACATCGTTTCCATGGGAGCAGGATTGATTCTTTGAGGGTGCTGTGGGGCAGAAGTTAATCTGAGATTCGTTGCCTCTACACTGAATCTCCTCTGCCCACACCTGGCCCTCGCCCTGGCCGAATGCAGCTGCCCCACGCAGCTCTTTAGGAGCCCCGCAGCCCAGCTCCCTGCAAAAAACCTCTGCGTCCTGCTGGTCAAAGTCAGCATCACACACCGTGCCCCAGGAGCTCCCATGATGCACCTCTACTCTCCCAGAGCACAGGTCAGTCCCGCCCACCAGCCTGACCTCTGCAGTGGAACAGAAAATAAAGAGAGAATCATCATAAATGACCAGCACCTTATTCCAGAGACAACATTCAGCACAGCTGTCTGAACACAGGCCTGCACAGCTATTTTACAAGGAGTACAGCAGTGTGAGATGAGCCAAGCCATCATGGTATTGCCATCCCCTCATTCACCCTGCTCCTGCTGGAGCCAAGCAGGTGAGGGCTTGGTCAGTAGTTGGATGGGAGACCTCCTGGGAAACCTAAGTTGCTGCTGGAAGTGTTTTTGGTGGGCCAGTTGGGGGGAGATCTTCCCTCTGCTTCAATTACCCCCAATGAGCCCATCACTGCGCTGAGAGTCCTACCTGAGCAGATCACTCCAGCGTCCTCTCCATGATTACAGAGATGTTCACCCCATCCTAGTGACTCACACTGCTTCAGTGAGGATTCTGATCCATTGCAGGACACAGCACCCAGCCATATTCTCCCAGACCCTGGTCCAAAGTGACCTTCTCCTAGTGCCTCTACAGTATCTCCACAGCCCAGCTGTCTGCACACCACCCCAGCATCCTTCATGTCCCAGTGATCATCACACACTGTCCCCCACTCTCCCCGATGGTAAACCTCCACTCTCCCAGCACAGGAGCTGCCACCATTCACCAGCCTCACATCCTCCCTGCCTGAGAGAGAGAGAGAGAGAGAGAGAGAGAGAGAGAGAGAGAGATAATTATCATGTTGTAACACTGATGAGAGATCTGCAATACAGATTAGCCAGGTGTACAATGGCTGTTTACCCCCAAGTTGTCACTGTGGATTTAAAGGATATGACCCCAGCAGTGTCTGCAGGAACACAGGGACACCACTAGGGTGCGCTCTATCTCCCTTGCTTTGTGCACTGGACACCAGTGATATGAGCTCTGCCAGTGAGGCCTGTCACATGACTGATTAAACAGATGACACTCCTGTGACAGCGCTCATCTCTCAGGGAGAAGAAGCCCCTACAGACTGCAGGGACACACATTGGCCACAAGGGGTAGAAAAACCTTTTACTTTGTCAGACACAAAAACTGCTTTCCTGCCCATAAGAATGCTGCCTGAGACATGTACAATCTCAAACGGAGCACAGGCACAAAGTATTGCATCCTCAAAAGGGAATCAGCATTACCAGTGTGGTAAAGGTGCTGGTGTAAGTCGAGGTTGAACATATATAAACTGAGTCTTAACTGAGTCTGGCATTTTAAAAGATTTCCACATGAAGTTTGCACAGGCGTGCACTGATGCACTAATTTACGGAAAGTTTTTTTATATACGTTTTATCACTTGGACACTCCAACACGTCTAATATATCATTAATGTGCTGCCATAATGAAATCAAATGCTGTGGAGAGAATGTCACATTTCTGTTCAGCAAAAACTCACCAGAGACTTTTCACTAAATTAATCTATTAAAAATGCAATACTTGCATCTGAAGTGATACTAGTAATATATAAGCCTAACTTAGGACATACATTTGACATTATACAAGAGGTTGTATTTTTAGGAGCCACCTGTTTATTTGCTGAATTTACTACCTGACTTTTTCATGAATATCAAATGCAACGAGTATGAGAAATCAGAAACACCATAAAGATCTGTAAATACAATACAACAAATACATGAGCATAATATTTTTTAGAACTTTACTAAGGGTTAGGGTTAGACAAGAGGGATAGTGGAAGGGGGAGGAGATCAGGAGGGAGGACTAGGGTAGAGTTTGAAAAGGTGCATTTTCAGTCAGTCGAAATAGGGGGAGGGGTCCTGCTGTCCTGACAGTTGTCATTCCACCTCTGAGGAACCAGAACCGAAAACAGGCATAAACATGCAGCTCAACCACCTGGTGCTTGTAGTGAGGGAACCAGACCAGAGCTGGCAGACCGGAGTGGTCTAGCTGGGGAGTGATTAAGGATTGTATGGAAGGTGGGGCAGTCCCCTTAGCAGCCTGACATGCTAGCACTAGGGCCTTGAAGCGGATGCGTGCGGCAATAGGAAGCCAGTGGAGGCCAATGAGGAGTGGGGTGACATGAGCCGACCTGGGCTGACTGGTGGTCAGGCAGGCTGCCGTAATCTGTGGTGTTTAGAGGCTGCCTGTAACCCTGCTCTTACTGGAGAGCCCTTTGACCAGCAGACCCTCTGACCCCCAGTCTATGACCCCCAGTCTCTGACCCCCGGTCTCTGACCCCCAGTCTCTGACCCCCAGTCTCTGGCCCCAAGTCTCTGGCCCTGATTGAGTTTGGAGAAGCAGGGGAGGAGGATGAATCTGTGCTCTATGGATGGATGGGATAACGGACTTGAAGACACTCCAGATCTAGAACAAACAAAACATACATGATGGGGAATTATTCTATAATTTCTAATTAAGTATAATTATTTTATAATGTATTATTCATGATAATTATTTCATAATGTATTATTAATTATAATTATTTTATCATTCATAATTATATTATAACAAGTCGCAATTGTAATAATATAATTATAAATTATATTTCTGATTCCATGGAATAAATATACCTATGTTGGCACTAATTCCAAGAGATTACGGATTTAAACGAGAAGCTTTCACGTGTTGCACGGCATAGTTCAGTGCGGCATGTCAAGTTTAAAGCAGCACTGCACAATCTAGGTCCAGGTGCAGAATTTCTACTTTAAGCCATCTGTAAATGTGAGTTTAACAAATTCCCTGAAGGTAGTGCAACTCGACATGCCACACTTAAAGGTACAGCAGGTAAGATTTCTGTTTTAAAGTATTGTTACAAGACCATTTCCCATCATTGAAAAAGACTCACTGACATGTTGACTCACCCTCTGCCTGTGTAACGAAAAGACGTTTCATATTATTAATAATAGACATCGGTTTTGTGAAATTCAGATTAAAAAGATAGTAAAATCGAACATGCGTTTTACAATAGGTCGCCCTCTCTCGGCTAACGTTAGCTGGCTGGCTCGTTACATTACATTTTTTTTGAAAATAATTTTTACAACGTTGGCTAGCTGGACTTTGGACTCACGTTAGTTTCTAACAATATAAATTATAAATTATAAGTATAATTATAGTACAATTCATGCATTATAAATAGTATAAATTCTGAATGCCGTAGAACTTAACAGGACAAAATAGCTAGCTAATCGGCAAATTTAAAAGGATTTTAGAAATCGGTGTTCTACGTTGAGTCAGTGTTGCAAATAAAAGTAGTCACCAGACTGGGTCGTGGTTCTTAACTCCACCTCGGCTCCACCTTTCAACAAGCTTTGACCAAAAGAGAAATAGCAAGTAAAACTCGCCTTTATTTGATCTGTGAAATTCCTGCGTTCTTCTTCAGCTCAGGTTGGTGCAGAGGCAAAATATAACAGAAGCTTGTTCTTTGATAGACGCTTCAAGTAAGGCAGATAGGATATACACAGTACAATGCTGTATTAAATAAACAGTGAAATTCTGTGGGAAAAACAGTGTAAATGTACAGATTTGTTTTACAGTGTGGTACTCACTGGCTGTACAGAGCAGGAGCAGGGAGGAGAGAGAGAGGAACGACAGACATCTCTCCATCTTCAGCGCAGACAGCAGAGTGGATGCTCACACCTTCCCCTCTGAGCTCTGAGATAATGGGAACCCTGCGCTTGGACCATGGAGACAGGCTTGGACCCTGCCATCGAGAGCACACCCCCACCCCCCCACCAATCACACTCACTGCTCGGCCACGCCCACAGAAGCTTCAGGGACTGAAAGCCAGAGCAAATAAGACTATTTCCTTTCAAGCCCCCCTTTGGGCTCTTTTCATAGTTAGAGTTTAATACAATGCTTTGTTGTAAATGCTCAATATGAGGTTTCGACTGAGTGTTGGAAATGCTCAATATGAGGTTTTGACTGAGTGTTGTAAATGCTAAATATGAGGTTTTGACTGAGTGTTGTAAATGCTCAATATGAGGTTTTGACTGAGTGTTGTAAATGCTCAATATGAGGTTTTGACTGAGTGTTGTAAATGCTCAATATGAGGTTTTGACTGAGTGTTGTAAATGCTCAATATGAGGTTTCGACTGAGTGTTGGAAATGCTCAATATGAGGTTTTGACTGAGTGTTGTAAATGCTCAATATGAGGTTTTGACTGAGTGTTGTAAATGCTCAATATGAGGTTTTGACTGAGTGTTGTAAATGCTCAATATGAGGTTTTGACTGAGTGTTGTAAATGCTCAATATGAGGTTTTGACTGAGTGTTGTAAATGCTTAATATGAGGTTTTGACTGAGTTACGTTAAGTTTGAGTATTGGTTGCATCTCAAACTTTTTACTTTTGGTTTAGAATGCCCAATTTTGATTTGGTGTGATTTGGTGTTTCAAGGAATGATTGAGTTTCATTGTGGTGATTAAATATTTCTGTTAATTGCTTTGAAAATGATTGATTAGTTTTTCTAAATTTAAGATTAATATTGTACGGAAAGTGTGGGAAAATTTTTATTGGCTCACAAAATATAGCTCGTATGGCATTAACTGTGTAATTTGTGCAAAGCATGAATCTGTGCCCACTTATACTAAAGTGCAGAGAGAAGCCGTCTACCAGTGGGAATTTCCAGTGAACTGTCGCAACGCAAGCAAATATGGGCATGAATACCAGTAAGATAAGAGAAGCAGGAACATTTGTTTCAAATATCATCACAAGTTTGCAGAAAAGCAGGAGCCCACCTAACCACGAAGGAGGGGGCCACACTGGATTGACCCCAGAGCTTAGAATTGTTTCTCTTGGTGCATGTGTTGGCTGCTGACTGGAGGGAGACAGGGACTGCCCCACTCTCCCCAGCAACAGAATGTGTATATAAGCTGTAACGAAGCATAAGGCATTGTTCTCCGCTTTGGAACCGCTGGACCTGATATGCATATTGTATGAAGCTGTTAAACTCTGACTTGTGCAGAGCTGTTATTGTGTTGCAGATTTGTATCCAACAAAAGTCTATTGATTTCAGCGCACTTATCCCTGGTTACGGGAATTTGTTGCACATCGCTCTGGATAAGAGCGCCTGCCAAATGTCATTAATGTAACGTAATGTTTGATGTGATTTCAAAAGAAGCTCTTCTTGCCAAGGCCAGCCCAATCGTCCTGCTTTCTGCGGAGGACTGCTCTCCTCGTGTCGATGTTGAGAGCTTACTGTATGGACTCTAAAAGGGATGGGGATGAGGGTATATTCGATGTTGGACTTCAATAGGTCAGCGGAACAAGACCAGAAGCTATAACGTTGTGGTTAATCAGGACAGTTGAACTCCGAGATCGCAGCACAACGCCTCCTTTCAGTTATCCTCGCTCTTTTAACATTACGGCGATGCTTGTCTAAATTATTACAATGGTGACGAACTCCAGAGCAACCCTGTTATAATGTGGGACTTCCATCATCAATGCACAATCTTTCAGGGAGCAAGGTCATTCTATTTGCCAAATTCACATTCTCAATTCTTAATTATGATATGAGACGATACAGTCTATGGTCTAGTCATATAGTCAGTGATGTACACCACACACACACATCAGTGATAAAAACAGAAGCTGATCTGTGCTCCACACACACTGGGGAAAGTATTAAGATGGAGAGCCTAGACTTTACAGAGCTGGGATATGAAACCCATCTGCATTCTGACCAAATGAAAACAGAGACTGAGGTTGGAGGATACCATCAGACAGAACAGATCAGTGACTCGGAGGATTTTAAATCTGATAAAATGATGTGTGAATCCAGTGAAAGTTTAGTGAGTGATCTCATGAACATTGTGGCGAGCAGACTGGAATCCACTGGTGGCTAGAGTCGCCGCTAGTTAAATAGCTAGCTGAGTAGCCTGTGTGGAAAGCGGCTAACAAAGTTGTTGTTTTGCAAATGATATTAGACCCCGGTCTCTTCGCCCATTGCTCATTCATAACGAGAATGGGGCATAGATATTTTTTGTATGTAAACACAGGAGCGACAAATTCTGTATAGTCTGCCTGTAAGACTGATCTAAAGAGATACTGACCTTTGTCTTTGGAAAACCCACGTGATTGTAAGAGTGATTGTAAGAGTGATGGTAAGTGGTATTTAAAGAGATTCTTGGTGTCACGAGGCTTTTGGGAAACCCACCCCTGTCCCTTTTCAGTTCTTTTCACTTCTGATGTAGAGGCTGATGTGTCTGTCAGCTAAAGCTGATCTTTAGACAGTATGTTTTATCTGAGATGTCAGTTTGCGTCTTTGTTTCACTCGTGTAGATGAATTGTGTGAGTGTACACGGACCTTTATGCCGCATACATTTCTGAATAAACTCTTATGTCCTTCACTGTGCCATAGCCTCATCCTTCACTGCTCCTGTTTATGATTGTTGTTTAATTCCTGTTACATGTAACTTGAAAAAATGGCTCAAAAAAGGTGGCTCAACTAAGTACTGAGTAAACAGAGTGAATACGTACGTGTACGTGTGGTACTTATACTAATGTGCATTACTATGTGCCCACTTCTACTTACGTGCAGAGAGAAGCTGTCTACCAGTGGGAATTTCCACTGAACTGTCGCAATTCAAGCAAATATGGGCATGAATACCAGTAAGATAAGAGAAGCAGGAACATTTGTTTCAAATATCATCACAAGTTTGCAGAAAAACAGGAGCCCACCTAACCATGAAGGAGGGGGCCACACTGGATTGACCCCAGAGCTTAGAATTGTTTCTCTTGGTGCATGTGCTGGCTGCTGACTGGAGGGAGACAGGGACTGCCCCACTCTCCCCAGCAACAGAATGTGTATATAAGCTGTAACGAAGCATAAGGCATGGTTCTCCGCTTTGGAAGCGCTGGATCCGATATGCATATTGTATGAAACTGTTAAACTCTGACTTGTGCAGAGCTGTTATTGTTTTGCGCATTTGTATCCAACAAAAGTCTATTGATTTCAGCGCACTTATCCCTGGTTACGGGAATTTGTTGCACATCGCTCTGGATAAGATCGCCTGCCAAATGTCATTAATGTAACGTAATGTTTGATGTGATTTCAAAAGAAGCTCTTCTTGCCAAGGCCAGCCCAATCGTCCTGCTTTCTGCGGAGGACTGCTCTCCTCGTGTCGATGTTGAGAGCTTACTGTATGGACTCTAAAAGGGATGGGGATGAGGGTATATTCGATGTTGGACTTCAATAGGTCAGCGGAACAAGACCAGAAGCTATAACGTTGTGGTTAATCAGGACAGTTGAACTCCGAGATCGCAGCACAACGCCTCCTTTCAGTTATCCTCGCTCTTTTAACATTACGGCGATGCTTGTCTAAATTATTACAATGGTGACGAACTCCAGAGCAACCCTGTTATAATGTGGGACTTCCATCATCAATGCACAATCTTTCAGGGAGCAAGGTCATTCTATTTGCCAAATTCACATTCTCAATTCTTCCACTTATTTTTCTTTCATCTTTTCCTAGCCTCTCCCGATGGGTAGAGCTAGGGGCAAGAGAAGGAGCAAAGAAAAAGAGGAGAAATTATGATATGAGACGATACAGTCTATGGTCTAGTCATATAGTCAGTGATGTACACCACACACACACATCAGTGATAAAAACAGAAGCTGATCTGTGCTCCACACACACTGGGGATCTTATTAAGACGGAGAGCCTAGACTTTACAGAGCTGGGATATGTCACCCATCTGCATCCAGACCAAATGAAAACAGAGACTGAGGTTGGAGGATACCATCAGACAGAACAGATCAGTGACTCGGAGGATTTTAAATCTGATAAAATGACGTGTGAATCCAGTGAAAGTTTAGTGAGTGATCTCATGAACACTGTGATGGATGAAGCTGGTGTTCATCTCAAAGATCAGGTTGAACCGTGGCAATGTGCAGGAGAGACAAACCCAAACTGTGTAAAGGAAGAAATTGATGAAATTTTTATCTTTAAGACAACCATGAGTGAATGTGAAGTGTCTGAATCTGTTGGAAGGGGGAGCATTACTCCCTCCCTGTGGAAATCATATCTGGTGTCAGCTGCACTTAAGTTGGTAAACAAGTTTATGATTCACCACATATCTGTACATCCAGGAACCAGTGGGCCTGATGGAAGGGCCAGTGGCCAGAGCCAGAGGACCTCAATCTGGGACAGCTGCACTGAGGGTGTGTGACTCTCCCCACAGATGCTGCTGCCCTGAGGGTGTGTGACTCTCCCCACAGATGCTGCTGCACTGAGGGTGTGTGACTTTCCCCACAGATGCTGCTGCACTGAGGGTGTGTGACTTTCCCCACAGATGCTGCTGCACTGAGGGTGTGTGACTTTCCCCACAGATGCTGCTGCACTGAGGGTGTGTGACTTTCCCCACAGATGCTGCTGCACTGAGGGTGTGTGACTTTCCCCACAGATGCTGCTGCACTGAGGGTGTGTGACTTTCCCCACAGATGCTGCTGCACTGAGGGTGTGTGACTTTCCCCACATATGCTGCTGCACTGAGGGTGTGTGACTTTCCCCACAGATGCTGCTGCACTGAGGGTGTGTGACTTTCCCCACAGATGCTGCTGCACTGAGGGTGTGTGACTTTCCCCACATATGCTGACCCAATGTAAGGGAACTAGGGGTCAGAGGTCAGATAACCTGTAGTGTGTAATAAGAGACACAACAGGTGATGAAGTTGTTTAGTGTTTCAACGGTAGATTTATTTATTTTAAATCCTTTATATATCAGTTATACACAGAAGTGGTATCAAAACATGACACTCATACCACTTCAGGTAAGTAAATAACCAAATACATAACAATTAACAATGAGACGTAATCCATGCTTTCATTCACTTCCATAAGCCGTAAACTTATTTTAAGCAATGTACATGGACATTTCCAGATGATAGCAAAACTTTAAAAATAACAATGTCTTTTTCACCTTTAATCAGTAGTCACAGTAAGACATATTAATAAACTTTTCTTTTCCAATTTTATGTAGTGACACAGTTATACTATAATTTATAATAATGTGCTTAACTCCCTCCTTTTAGTTTACAGTTAAGTATCACGTAACAATAACCATAAATCATACACACACAGGATAATAGCGCATTTAAATCTCTTCAATGTGATTAATGCACTAGTCTGGACCCTTGAGATTGTTGCATACTGCTATTATTATAATGGCATACTCTGAGTAAACAAATTACTGACCCTCCTGATTATCAACACTCTTATTTTGGTTGTTGAGATCTCATTTCAACACACAACACATAGTATTTTTTTAATAACACACATTCATGAACTCGGTGTTCAGTAGCCACTCGCATGGCGACCGCCATTTTATGAACTGTTCAATGTGTGCTACGTATTAGATTAGTCTTCCAATTTACTTGTTAACTGAAATGTTAAACCGATTAATTGCACCAATAACGTTATTCCAAACGTAAACCTCATAGGATTCAAACTGAAAATACATCACTCAATTTAGAATAACGTTTGTTATCGTTCACAATATGTCCCTATATGTGACTAACGTTAACGGTGCATATTAGCGTAGACCAACGTTAGCTATGCGGTTAGCTAGTAGTGGCTATCTCTGTCGACGAGGACTGGATAGCGCTTGACACAGTACAGAAACCTAATCAAAACCTTCATAAGAATTACAAGTTAGATATTGTTATCCTTTCAAAATGTAATCACCCTGTAGTGTATAATAAGAGACAAGACAGGTGATGAAGTTGTTTCGCTTTTCAACGGCAGATTTATTTGAAAATCCACGAATGAAACGCAGAATGTATTGATCACGAGCAGGAAGGTAGGTTCCTAGCGGTCTGGAAGGAAATTTCCATGGAATAAAAGGTTATTAATAGTTTAGATTCAGTAGCTATGATACTGGAGAGTTTTAAAAATGAAAAATATAGGGGGTGCTTAATTTTCAATCCTTTACAGACTGCCAACCTGTGTCTGTGTTCACTTCCGCCCAGTACCTTGCTTGTCTGCCTGTATTTGCCTTTCTAAAAAGTGTTCTGGGTGCCTGTAGGCCTATCTGAAAAGCATGTGGCCAAAAGATACAAGAGGAGACATGTATTATTATTATTATTATTATTATTATTATTATTATTATTATGATGATGATGATGATGATGATGATGGACTTCAAGTTAGTGAAAAGGGCTCCCACACTGGCTCACCGTTGTTTAATCAATGGCTGAAAAAGCGAACAAAAAGCCAATCTGCATACAGCAGTGCAGAATCTAGTGTTGGTACTACTGACCCCTCAGCAGTGCAGAATCTAGTGTTGGTACTACTGACCCCTCAGCAGTGCAGAATCTAGTGTTGGTACTACTGACCCCTCAGCAGTGCAGAATCCAGTGTTGGTACTACTGACCCCTCAGCAGTGCAGAATCCAGTGTTGGTACTACTGACCCCTCAGCAGTGCAGAATCCAGTGTTGGTACTACTGACCCCTCAGCAGTGTGTCTTTGGTGTTGTGCAAAGTCACAGATCCCATTAATCACAAGTCTTCCATTCTGGAAATGTGATTATTTTTTTACTTTTTGTTTTTGTTTAACCAGCCACAGTGTCTGGTGGATGAAAAACGTTTTACCAGACCAGACCTTCTGTAGGAAAATCACAGACCACAGTCTCTCTAACTAGCCGTTAATATCCTCCACTCCATCATTAAGACTCTGTTCCTTTTTTAACCTCCCTTCACTCAGGACCATTCTAGTCAAAGTAAGAATCTTTATAACACAGTCATGTTCAGCAGTGTGGCTCTGTTCTGGAAGACCTCCTGGCATGGACGGAGAAGACCAGGAGGAGGAAGCAGGCACACCCAGAGGGGTACACACAGAACAGATCCGGCAGCACAGGACACCGTTATTTGTATGGGATCGGTTGACAGCATATCTTTGGATTTGGGAGGAAGCCGGAAGAAAGCCACGCAGACATGGGGGCGACATGGCTCAGGCAGTAAGAACAGTCGTCTGGCAGTCGGAGGGTTGCCGGTTTGATCCCCCGCCCGGGCTGTGTCGAAGTATCCCTGAGCAAGACACATAACCCCCAAATGCTCCTGACGAGCTGGTCGGTGCTTTGCATGGCAGCCAATCGCCGTTGGTGTGTGTGTGTATGAATGGGTGAATGAGAAGCATTAATTGTACAGCGCTTTGGATAAAGGTGCTATATAAATGCCAAACAAACATGGGGAGAACATGCAAACTCCACACAGAAAGGGTCAGTTTGGATTCAAATCCGGGACGTTTTTGCTGTAGGCTGAAAGTGCTCACAGCAAAAAGAAATGGACAACCGTGCTGCCCATAGATGTTAGTTTAATAAACACGAGGGTGGCGCAGGGGTGGAGAAGGGGCTTAGACTAGCAGTCTGTAGTGAGCATACATGACTTAGACTAGCAGTCTGTAGTGAGAATACATGACTTAGACAAGCAGTCTGTGGTGAGCATACATGACTTAGACAAGCAGTCTGTGGTGAGCATACATGACTTAGACGAGCAGTCTGTAGTGAGCATACATGACTTAGACTAGCAGTCTGTAGTGAGCATACATGACTTAGACTAGCAGTCTGTGGTGAGCATACATGTCTTAGACAAGCAGTCTGTGGTGAGCATACATGACTTAGACTAGCAGTCTGTAGTGAGAATACATGACTTAGACTAGCAGTCTGTGGTGAGCATACATGACTTAGACTAGCAGTCTGTAGTGAGAATACATGACTTAGACTAGCAGTCTGTGGTGAGCATACATGACTTAGACTAGCAGTCTGTAGTGAGAATACATGACTTAGACTAGCAGTCTGTGGTGAGCATACATGACTTAGACTAGCAGTCTGTAGTGAGCATACATGACTTAGACTAGCAGTCTGTGGTGAGCATACATGACTTAGACTAGCAGTCTGTGGTGAGCATACATGTCTTAGACAAGCAGTCTGTGGTGAGCATACATGACTTAGACGAGCAGTCTGTAGTGAGCATACATGACTTAGACTAGCAGTCTGTAGTGAGCATACATGACTTGGACTAGCAGTCTGTGGTGAGCATACATGACTTAGACAAGCAGTCTGTGGTGAGCATACATGACTTAGACTAGCAGTCTGCAGTGAGCATACATGACTTAGAATAGCAGTCTGTAGTGAGCATACATGACTTAGACTAGCAGTCTGTAGTGAGCATACATGACTTAGACTAGCAGTCTGTAGTGAGCATACATGACTTAGACTAGCAGTCTGTAGTGAGCATATGTCGGAGGGTCAGGAGTGCACTCATACACATGCACACACACACACACTCATACACACACAATAACCCCAGGCCACATGGGGACCAACACACTGGGAGAGGGGGTTCACACACTCATACACACACACACACACATGAACTCACACACACGTACACATGCACACACACACTCATACACACACAATAACCCCAGGCCACATGGAGATCAACGCACGGGGAGAGGGGGTTCACACACTAACAACAACCTGCTAGATCCCCATCAGTCTGGCTTCAGATCTGGCCACTGGACAGAGACCGCGCTCCTCTCCGTCAGTGAGTCACTCCATGCTGCATGAGCAGCCTCCCTCTCCTCCGCCCTCATTCTTCTAGATCTCTCTGCTGCCTTCGACACTATGGATCACTCCATCCTCCTGTCCACCCTGTCAGCAACGGGCATCTGTGGCACAGCCCTGGACTGGATTGAGTCCTACCTCTCTGGTCGCTCCTTCCAAGTTGCCTGGGCTGGTACGGTATCAACACCTCGGCCCCTTGCCACAGGAGTTCCCCAGGGCTCAGTCCTAGGCCCGCTTCTTTTTTCTCTTTCCACTCATTCCCTTGGCCCTGTGATCACTGCACATAGGCTATCCTACCACTGCTATGCGGATGATACCCAACTCTTCATCTCGTTCCCACCATCTGATACACAGGTTTCAGCCCGTATCTCTGCTTGCCTGAGTGACATCCAGAGCTGGATGGACAACCACCATCTAAAGCTCAACTCAGGCAAGACTGAAATGATATTCATCCCTGCTAATACCTCTCCCCATCTGGATCTCTCCATTTCCCTTGGGGATACCACACTCACGCCATCACCCAGTGCAAGGAACCTCGGCGTGCAAACTGTCCCTTTCCGAGACGGCGGTGACCCGGTCATGCAGGTTCTTCCTATACAGCATACAGAGAATCCGCCCCTTTCTCAACCCCTACTCGACCCAGCTCGTGGTCCAAGCGATGGTTCTGCCCGCCTGGACTACTGCAATTCCCTCTTGGCTGGCCTCCCAGCGACCACCATCAGACCCTTCCAACTTATCCAGAATGCAGCAGCTCGTCTGGTCTTCAACCTTCCCAAATACTCACACGTCACCCCCCTGCTTACTTCCCTCCACTGACTGTCATGGCTCGCATTAAATTCAAAACATTGGTGCTAGCCTTCCAAGCAGTTAAGGGGTCCTAAAGCTAGTCCTTTATTTTTCTCCGGACAAAAATACACCCAAAATATTACCTGGATTACATTTATACTTACAACTAAGTTAACAGTAACCCTTATACTGGAGGCTACCAACAGGATTTGCTTCCAAGAGGGCAACCCAACCCCCAACATATTTTAATTAACAAAAATGTATATTTTACTTTTTATACTCGATATTTGTAGATATTTGGATTCAACATACTGAATTATACAGCCTTTGAGAAAAATGCTGTCGGGTTTATATTGAAGTTTATATTGAAAGATAAATGTTCAATTAAAATATAATACTTTTTTAGATGGATTGATGGAAGGGAAGTGGGAGATTGAGAGTGAACAGAGACAGGAGACTTTTGGAGTCCCATTTAATGAGCAGCACACAGATCAAACACCAGTCTGCCTGTGGAGAGAGAGAGGAGGAACGCTTATTGCTATACATTGCTCTTGTGTTGAATGTCACTCTGGATATAAGCATCTTCTACAGTCAGTGCAGTGTACTGAAATGCATCTGCTACAGTAAGTGTACTGTAATGCATCTGCTACAGTAAGTGTACTGTAATTAATCTGCTACAGTAAGTGAATGCAGTGTACTGTAATGTATCTGCTACAGTAAGTGTCCTGTAATTAATCTGCTACAGTAAGTGTACTGTAATTAATCTGCTACAGTAAGTGAATGCAGTGTACTGTAATTCATCTGCTACAGTAAGTGAGTGCAGTGTACTGTAATGTATCTGCTACAGTAAGTGTACTGTAATTAATCTGCTACAGTAAGTGCAGTGTACTGTAGTGCACTGTGAACATGTGGGCGTGGCTGACACTCACCTGCAGTGATGGAGTCGCTGCTCTGATGTCACACTTCTCCCCCTCAGGCTCCAGGTGGGGGCGGGGCTGTGAAGACGGACAGACTGTGTCACAGCGCTAACTCCTAGCGCAGGGGTGTGTCACAGTGCTAACTCCTAGAGCAGGGGCGTGTCACAGTGCTAACTCCTAGTGCAGGGGCGTGTCACAGTGCTAACTCCTAGAGCAGGGGTGTGTCACAGTGCTAACTCCTAGCGCAGGGGCGTGTCACAGTGCTACCTCCTAGCGCAGGGGCGTGTCACAGCGCTAACTCCTAGCGCAGGGGCGTGTCACAGTGCTAACTCCTAGCGCAGGGGCGTGTCACAGTGCTAACTCCTAGCGCAGGGGCGTGTCACAGCGCTAACTCCTAGCGCAGGGGCGTGTCACAGTGCTAACTCCTAGCGCAGGGGCGTGTCACAGTGCTAACTCCTAGCGCAGGGGCGTGTCACAGTGCTAACTCCTAGCGCAGGGGTGTGTCACAGTGCTAACTCCTAGCGCAGGGGCGTGTCACAGTGCTAACTCCTAGCGCAGGGGCGTGTCACAGTGCTAACTCCTAGCACAGGGGCGTGTCACAGTGCTAACTCCTAGCGCAGGGGCGTGTCACAGTGCTAACTCCTAGTGCAGGGGCGTGTCACAGTGCAAACTCCTAGCACAGGGGCGTGTCACAGTGCTAACTCCTAGCGCAGGGGTGTGTCACAGCGCTAACTCCTAGTGCAGGGGCGTGTCACAATGCTAACTCCTAGCACAGGGGCGTGTCACAGCGCTAACTCCTAGTGCAGGGGCGTGTCACAGTGCTAACTCCTAGTGCAGGGGTGTGTCACAGTGCTAACTCCTAGCGCAGGGGCGTGTCACAGTGCTAACTCCTAGTGCAGGGGCGTGTCACAGTGCTAACTCCTAGCGCAGGGGCGTGTCACAGCGCTAACTCCTAGCACAGGGCTGTGTCACAGTGCAAACTCCTAGCGCAGGGGCGTGTCACAGTGCTAACTCCTAGCGCAGGGGTGTGTCACAGCGCTAACTCCTAGCGCAGGGGCGTGTCACAGTGCTAACTCCTAGTGCAGGGGCGTGTCACAATGCTAACTCCTAGCACAGGGGCGTGTCACAGCGCTAACTCCTAGCACAGGGGCGTGTCACAGTGCTAACTCCTAGTGCAGGGGTGTGTCACAGCGCTAACTCCTAGCCCAGGGGTGTGTCACAGTGCTAACTCCTAGCGCAGGGGTGTGTCACAGTGCTAACTCCTAGCCCAGGGGTGTGTCACAGTGCTAACTCCTAGCGCAGGGGTGTGTCACAGTGCTAACTCCTAGCGCAGGGGCGTGTCACAGCGCTAACTCCTAGCGCAGGGGTGTGTCACAGCGCTAACTCCTAGCACTTGGGCGTGTCACAGTGCTAACTCCTAATGCAGGGGCGTGCCACAGCGCTAACTCCTAATGCAGGGGTATGTCACAGCGCTAACTCCTAGTGCAGGTGCGTGTCACAGTGCTAACTCCTAGCGCAGGGGCGTGTCACAGCGCTAACTCCTAGCACAGGGATGTGTCACAGTGCTAACTCCTAGCGCAGGGGCGTGTCACAGTGCTAACTCCTAGCGCAGGGGTGTGTCACAGTGCTAACTCCTAGTGCAGGGGCGTGTCACAGTGCTAACTCCTAGCGCAGGGGCGTGCCACAGTGCTAACTCCTAGCGCAGGGGCGTGTCACAGTGCTAACTCCTAGCGCAGGGGTGTGTCACAGTGCTAACTCCTAGCGCAGGGGTGTGTCACAGTGCTAACTCCTAGCGCAGGGGCGTGTCACAGTGCTAACTCCTAGCGCAGGGGCGTGTCACAGTGCTAACTCCTAGCGCAGGGGCGTGTCACAGTGCTAACTCCTAGCACAGGGGCGTGTCACAGTGCTAACTCCTAGTGCAAGGGTGTGTCACAGTGCTAACTCCTAGCGCAGGGCTGTGTCACAGTGCTAACTCCTAGCGCAGGGGCGTGTCACAGTGCTAACTCCTAACGCAGGGGCGTGTCACAGTGCTAACTCCTAGCGCAGGGGTGTGTCACAGTGCTAACTCCTAGCTCAGGGCTGTGTCACAGTGCTAACTCCTAACGCAGGGCTGTGTCACAGTGCTAACTCCTAACGCAGGGGTGTGTCACAGTGCTAACTCCTAGCCCTGGTGCGTGCATAGGTTCAAGCATCACATCCATAACCAGTAAAATACACATGAAGTGCTGTTCTAAACAAAAAATACAATCATTGTAATTGCAATTTTTTATTTTTTTTTTTGTTAGACGAGGGATCAGGAGAGAGGACTAAGGTACAGTTTGAACAGGAGTGTTTTTAGTCTTTCTCTCCTTTCCTCCATCAGACACACAGGTCTCTACCCACATCTCCGCCTGCCTGAGAGACATACAGAGCTGGATGGGCAACCATCATCTAAAGCTCAACCCAGGTAAGACGGAGGTAATCTTCATCCCTGCTCTAACCTCTCCCTTCTCTGATTTTTCCATCTCACTAGGGCATACCACAGTGACCTCATCCCCTAGTGCAAGAAACCATGGAGGGGTGATGGACAACAGGCTGTCCTTCTCCGAGATCATCGCTACAGTTCCCTGGGCATGCAGGTTCTTCCTGTACAACATCCAGAGAATCCGACCCTTTCTCACCACCTACTCCACTCAGCTCCTTATCCAAGCAATGGTCCTGTCCTGCCTGGACTACTGCAATTCTCTGCTGGCTGGCCTTCCAGCATCTGCCGTCAGACCCCTACAACTGATCCAGAATGCTGCAGCCCGTCTGGTATTCAGTGTTCCCAGACATTCACGTCACCCCCCTGCTCAGCAACCTCCACTGGCTGCCTGTTATGGCTCGCATCAAATGTAAAACTTTGGTGCTCGCGTACCAGGCAGTTAAGGGATTAGCCCCTGTGTATATTCAATAGGCCAACAAGACCCCTCCGTTCTGCCACTTCGTGCCGTCTGGCACCTCCCCCTCACCACACCTGCACTTCACGCTCATGACTGCTGTCTGCTGTTATATATAGACATTGTTTTTTTTGTATTAGCTATTGTTGGAGTCAGGGTATTCTAGCTGCCAACCGTGGTATGCTACTTTGTAAGTTGATGTATTCGTCAAGGGTTCCGATTGTATCTGTATGGTCACGCTAGGACTTGGAACCGTACTGTCCTCTCAGGTCCTCTTCACACATGTACCTCATGCTTTTCAGAGACAGCACAGAAATAAAAAGGGCCATGCCCAGAAGAGGTCCAGAGGAGTTTTGAGAAGAACAAATACAAGTAAACAAGCAAGGTATTGGGCAGAGGTGAACACAGACACAGGCTGCCAGTGTATCAGAGTAATGACTGAGCATGTTTGTCTTATAATATTTACATGGTTAAAATCCTGCATAGTATGTTTTTAAATAAATATTATACTATGTAAATGTTTGACTTCATGAGAAGTTATGGATGTGACGCTAGTCATGGATGTGATGCTTTAACTTGTCGAAGAACCTATGCACTTGTCAACTCATGTGGCCTATTAAGGGGCTATATTCACCCAGCACCACAGAAACTCTCACAGTGCACAGAAGACTCTTACCAGAACACACCAGGCCCACATCGTTTCCATGGGAGCAGGATTGATTCTGTGAGGGTGCTGTGGGGCAGAAGTTAATCTGAGATTCGCTGCCTCTACACTGAATCTCCTCTGCCCACACCTGGCCCTCGCCCTGGCCGAATGCAGCTGCCCCGCGCAGCTCTTTAGGAGCCCCGCAGTCCAGCTCCCTGCACACAACCTCCGCGTCCTGCTGGTCAAAGTCAGCATCACACACCGTGCCCCAGGAGCTCCCATGATGCACCTCTACTCTCCCAGAGCACAGGTCAGTCCCGCCCACCAGCCTGACCTCTGCAGTTGAACAGAGAATAAAGAGAGAATCATCAGAAATGACCAGCACCTTATTCCAGAGACAACATTCAGCACAGCTGTCTGAACACAGGCCTGCACAGCTATTATACATGGAGTACAGCAGTGTGAGATGAGCCAAGCCAAGCCATCATGGTATTGCCATCCCATCATGCACCCTGCCCCTGCTGAAGCTAAGCAGGTGTGGGCTTGGTCAGTTCTTGGATGGGAGACCTCCTGGGAAACCTAAGTTGCTACTGGAAGTGTTGTTGGGGGCCAATTGGGGGAGATCTTCCCTCTGGTTCAATTACCCCCAATGTCCCCATCACTGTGCTGGGAGTCCTACCTGAGCAGATCACTCCAGCATCCTCCCGATGATTACAGCGATGGTTACCCCATCCTCGTGCCCCACACTGTTTCAGTGAGGATTCTGATCCACTGCAGATCACATCATCCATCCATTTTCTCCCAGACCCTGGTCCAAAGTGACCCCCTTTTAGTGCATCTACAGCATCTCCACAGCCCAGCTGTCTACACACCACCCCAGCATCCCTCATGTCCCAGCCACGGCCACACACTGTCCCCCACTCTCCCCGGTGGTAAACCTCCACTCTCCCAGCACAGGGGCTGCTACCATTCACCAGCCTGACTTCCTCCCTGCCTGAGAGAGAGAGAGAGAGAGAGAGAGAATTATCATGTTTTAACACTGATGAGAGGTCTTTAATACAGTTCAGCCAGGTGTACAATGGCTGTTTACCTCCAAGTTGTCACTGTGGCTTCAAAGGATGACCCCAGCAGTGTCTGCAGGAACACAGGGACACCACTAGGGTGCGCTCTACCTCCCTTGCTTTGTGCACTGGACACCAGTGATATGAGCTCTGCCAGTGAGGCCTGTCACATGACTGATTAAGCAGATGACACTTGTGGAACAGCGCTCATCTTTCAGGGAGAAGAAGCCCCTACAGACTGCAGGGCACATGTTGGCCACTGGAGTAGCCAATCGTCTCCTCTTGACCCTACCACCCGGTCTTATATTGGACAATAGAGTGTATGAGTTCAGTGTATTGGACCATAGATCGTACAAGTTCAGTGTAATGGACCATAGAGCGTATGAGTTCAGTGTATTGGACAATAGAGCCTATGAGTTTAGTGTGATGGACCATAGAGCGTATGAGTTCAGTGTATTGGACCATAGAGCGTATGAGTTCAGTGTATTGGATCATAAAGCACATGAGTTCAGTGCATTAGACCATAGAGCGTATGAGTTCAGTGTGATGGACCATAGCGTGTATGAGTTCAGTGTATTGGACCATAGATCGTATAAGTTCAGTGTGATGGACCATAGATCGTATAAGTTCAGTGTATTAGACCATAGAGCGTATGAGTTTAGTGTATTGCATCATAAAGCACATGAGTTCAGTGCATTGGACTCATGCTTTTCAGATACAGCACAGAAATAAAAAGGGCCACGTCCAGAAGAGGTCCAGAGGAGTTTTTAGAATAACAAATACAAGTAAACAAGCAAGGTATTGGGCAGAAGTGAACACAGACACAGGCTGTAGAGATGGTTCTGAGCACTGGGGGGCGACATGGCTCAGGCAGTAAGAGCAGTCGTCTGGCATTTGGAGGGTTGCTGTTTCGATCCCCCGCCCGGGCTGTGTCCAAGTATCCCTGAGCAAGACACCTAACCTCCATTTGCTCCTGACGAGCTGGTCGGTGCCTTGCATGGCAGCCAATTGCCGTTGGTGTGTGAGTGTGTGAGTGTGTGAGTGTGTGTATGAATGGGTGAATGAGAAGCATCAATTGTACAGCACTTTGGATAAAAGCGCCATATGAATGCAAACCATTTACCATTTACTTATCTGGGAGATCATCCAAACTCCCACTTGATTAAACTCACACACACTGTCGTGTAACATTTCACAGTATAATCAATAAAGACCTTGTTAAATATGAACTCCTATGGCCTATTAAGGAGCTATATTCACCCAGCATCACAGAAACTCTCACAGTGCACAGAAGATTCTTACCAGAACACACCAGGCCCACATCGTTTCCATGGGAGCAGGGTTGATTCTGTGAGGCTGCTGTGGGGCAGAAGTTAATCTGAGATTCGTTGCCTCTACACTGAATCTCCTCTGCCCACACCTGGCCCTCGCCCTGGCCGAATGCAGCTGCCCCGCGCAGCTCTTTAGGAGCCCCACAGCTCAGCTCCCTGCACACAACCTCTGCGTCCTGCTGGTCAAAGTCAGCATCACACACCGTGCCCCAGGAGCTCCCATGATGCACCTCTACTCTCCCAGAGCACAGGTCAGTCCCGCCCACCAGCCTGACCCCTGCAGTTCAAGAGATAGTAAAGAGAGAATCATCAGAAATGACTGGCACCTTATTCCAGAGACAACATTCAGCACAGCTGTCTGAACACAGGACTGCACAGCTATTATACATGGAGTACAGCAGTGTGAGATGAGCCAAGCCATCATGGTATTGCCATACCATCATGCACCTTGCTCCTGCTGAAGCTAAGCAGGTGTGGGCTTGGTCAGTACTTGGATGGGAGACCTCCTGGGAAACCTAAATTGCTGCTGGAAGTGTTTTTGGTGGGCCAGTTGGGGGGAGATCTTTCCTCTGGTTCAATTACCCTCAATGTCCCCATCACTGCACTGGGAGTCCTACCTGAGCAGATCACTCCAGCATCCTCTCTATGACTACAGCGATGTTTACCCCATCCTGGTGATCCACACTGCTTCAGTGAGGATTCTGATCCACTGCAGGACACATAAGACATCCATATTGTGCCAGACCCTGGTCCAAAGTGAGCCTCTCCTAGTGCATCTACAGCATCTCCACAGCCCAGCTGTCTGCACACCACTCCAGCACCTCTCATGTCCCAGTGATCATCACACACTGTCCCCCACTCTCCCCGAAGATAAACCTCCACTCTCCCAGCACAGGGGCTGCCACCATTCACCAGCCTCACATCCTCCCTGCCTGAGAGAGAAAGAGAGAGAGAGAATGGTCATGAGACAGAGAGAATGATCAGGTTGTAACACTGATGAGAGGTCTTTAATACAGTTTAGCCAGGTGTACAATGGCTGTTTACCCCCAAGTTGTCACTGTGGAATTAAAGGATATGACCCCAGCAGTGTCTGCAGGAACACAGGGACACCACTAGGGTGCGCTCTATCTGCCTTGCTTTGCACTGGTGCACTGGGCACCAGTGATATGAGCTCTGCCAGTGAGGCCTGTCACATGACTGATTAAGCAGATGACACTCCTGTGACAGCGCTCATCTCTCAGGGAGAAGAAGCCCCTACAGACTGCAGGGACACACGTTTGCCACTGGAGTAGCCAATCGTCTCCTCTTGACCCTACCACCCGCTCTTCTATTGGACCATAGAGTGTATGTGTTCAGTGTGATGGATCATAGAGCGTATGAGTTCAGTGTGATGGACCATAGAGCGTATGAGTTCAGTGTGATGGACAATAGAGTGTATGAGTTCAGTGTATTGGACCATAGAGCATATGAGTTCAGAGTATTGGACCATAGATCGTACAAGTTCAGTGTATTGGACCATAGAGTGTATGAGTTCAGTGTAATGGACCATAGAGCGTAGGAGTTCAGTTTGATGGACAATAGATCGTATAAGTTCAGTGTATTGGACCATAGAGCGTACGAGTTCAGTGTATTGGATCATAAAGCACAAGAGTTCAGTGCATTGGACTCATGCTTTTCAGGTACAGAACAGAAATAAAAAGGGCCATGCCCAGTAGAGGTCCAGAGGAGTTTTTAGAATAACAAATACAAGTAAACAAGCAAGGTATTGGGCAGAAGTGAACACAGACACAGGCTGCCAGTGTATCATAGTCATGACTGAGCATGTTTGTCTTTTAATATTTACATGGTTAAAATCCTGCAGAGTATGTTTTAAAAAAACTTGTATATACTATGTACAGGTTTGACTTCATAAGAAGTAAGAACAGTTCCGCCCTGAATAGAGGAAATGAGGATGTAGAGATGGTTCTGGGCACTGGGGGCGACATGGCTCAGACAGTAAGAGCAGTCGTCTGGCAGTCGGAGGGTTGTCGGTTCGATCCCCCGCCCGGGCTGTGTCCAAGTATCCCTGAGCAAGACACCTAAGCCCCATTTGCTCCTGACGAGCAGGTCGGTGCCTTACATGGCAGCCAATTGCCGTTGGTGTGTGAGTGTGTGAGTGTGTGAGTGTGTGTATGAATGGGTGAATGAGAAGCATCAATTGCACAGTGCTTTGGATAAAAGCGCAATATAAATGCCAACCATTTACCATTTACGTATCTGGGAGATCATCCAAACTCCACACTTGATTAAACTCACACACACTGACGTGTAACATTTCACAGTGTAATGAATAAAGGTCTTGTTAAGTATGAATGTATACGGCCTATTAAAAAGCTATATTCACCCAGCATCACAGAAACTCTCACAGTGCACAGAAGACTCTTACCAGAACACACCAGGCTCACATCGTTTCCATGGGAGCAGGATTGATTCTGTGAGGGTGCTGTGGGGCAGAAGTTAATCTGAGATTCGCTGCCTCGACACTGAATCTCCTCTGCCCACACCTGGCCCTCGCCCTGGCCGAATGCAGCTGCCCCGCGCAGCTCTTTAGGAGCCCCACAGCCCAGCTCCCTGCACACAACCTCTGCGTCCTGCTGGTCAAAGTCAGCATCACACACCGTGCCCCAGGAGCTCCCATGATGCACCTCTACTCTCCCAGAGCACAGGTCAGTCCCGCCCACCAGCCTGACCTCTGCAGTTGAACAGAGAATAAAGAGAGAATCATCAGCAATGGCCAGCACCTTATTCCAGAGACAACATTCAGCACAGCTGTCTGAACACAGGACTGCATAGCTATTATACATGGAGTACAGCAGTGTGAGATGAGCCAAGCCATCATTGTATTGTCATACCATCATGTACCCTGCTCCTGCTGAAGCTAATTAGGTGTAGGCTTTGTCAGTACTTGGATGGGAGACCTCTTGGGAAACCTAAGTTGCTGCTGGAAGTGCTGTTGGGGGGCCAGTTGGGGGGAGATCTTCCCTCTGGTTCAATTACCCCCAATGTCCCCATCACTGCACTGGGAGTCCTACCTGAGCAGATCACTCCAGCGTCCTCTCCATGATGACAGTTATTTTTACCCCATCCAGGTGCCCCACACTGCTTCAGTGAGGATTCTGATCCACTGCAGGACACATAAGCCATCCATATTCTCCCAGACCCTGGTCCAAAGTGAGCCTCTCCTAGTGCATCTACAGCATCTCCACAGCCCAGCTGCCTGCACACCACCCCAGCATCCTTCATGTCCCAGCGATCATCACACACTGTCCCCCACTCTCCCCGAAGGTAAACCTCCACTCTCCCAGCACAGGGGCTGCCACCATTCACCAGCCTCACATCCTCCCAGCCTGACAGAGAGAGAGAGCGAGAGAGAGAGAGAGAGAGAGAGAGAGAGAGAGAGAGAGAGAATTATCATGTTTTAACACTGATGAGAGGTCTGCAATAAAGTTTAGCCAGGTGTACAATGGCTGTTTACCCCAAAGTTGTCACTGTGGATTTAAAGGATATGACCCCAGCAGTGTCTGCAGGAACACAGGGACACCACTAGGGTGCGCTCTATCTCCCTTGCTTTGTGCACTGGACACCAGTGATATGAGCTCTGCCAGTGAGGCCTGTCACATGACTGATTAAGCAGATGACACTCCTGTGACAGCGCTCATCTCTCAGGGAGAAGAAGCCCCTACAGACTACAGGGACACACGTTGGCCACTGGAGTAGCCAATCGTCTCCTCTTGACCCTACCACCCGCTCTTCTATTGGACAATAGAGTGTATGAGTTCAGTGTGATGGATCATAGAGTGTATGAGTTCAGTGTATTGGACCATAGAGTGTATGTGTTCAGTTTGACGGACCATAGAGCGTATAAGTTCAGTGTATTGGACCAAAGAGCGTATGAGTTCAGTGTATTGGATCATAAAGCACAAGAGTTCAGTGCACTGGACTCAGGCTTTTCAGGTACAGCACAGAAATGAAAAGGGCCATGCCCAGAAGAGGTCCAGAGGAGTTTTTAGAATAACAAATACAAGTAAACAAGCAAGGTATTGGGCAGAAGTGAACACAGACACAGGCTGCCAGTGTATCATAGTCATGACTGAGCATGTTTGTCTTATAATATTTACATGGTTAAAATCCTGCAGAGTATGTTTTAAAAAAAATAGTACATACTATGTACATGTTTGACTTCATGAGAAGTAAGAACACTTCCGCCCTGAATAGAGGAAATGAGGATATAGAGATGGTTCTGAGCACTGGGGGCGACATGGCTCAGGCAGTAAGAGCAGTCGTCTGGCAGTCGGAGGGTTGCCGGTTTGATCCCCGACCCAGGCTGTGTCCAGGTATCCCTGAGAAAGACACCTAACCCCCATTTGCTCCTGATGAGCTGGTCGGTGCCTTGCATGGCAGCCAATTGCCGTTGGTGTGTGAGTGTGTGTATGAATTCTGAATGAGAAGCATCAATTGTACAGCGCTTTGGATAAAAGCGCTATATGAATGCCAACCATTTACCATTTACGTTTCTGGGAGATCATCCAAACTCCACACTTGATTAAACTCACACACACTGGCATGTAACATTTCACAGTATAATCAATAAAGACCTTGTTAAATATGAACTCCTATGGCCTATTAAGGAGCTATATTCACCCAGCATCATAGAAACTCTCACAGTGCACAGAAGATTCTTACCAGAACACACCAGGCCCACATCGTTTCCATGGGAGCAGGGTTGATTCTGTGAGGGTGCTGTGGGGCAGAAGTTAATCTGAGATTCGTTGCCTCTACACTGAATCTCCTCTGCCCACACCTGGCCCTCGCCCTTGCCGAATGCAGCTGCCCCACGCAGCTCTTTAGGAGCCCCACAGCCCAGCTCCCTGCACACAACCTCTGCGTCCTGCTGGTCAAAGTCAGCATCACACACCGTGCCCCAGGAGCTCCCATGATGCACCTCTACTCTCCCAGAGCACAGGTCAGTCCCACCCACCAGCCTGACCTCTGCAGTTGAACAGAGAATAAAGAGAGAATCATCAGCAATGACCGGCACCTTATTCCAGAGACAACATTCAGCACAGCTGTCTGAACACAGGACTGCACAGCTATTATACATGGAGTACAGCAGTGTGAGATGAGCCAAGCCATCATGGTATTGCCATCCCATCATGCACCCTGCTCCTGCTAAAGCCAAGCAGGTGTGTGCTTGGTCAGTACTTGGATGGGAGACCTCCTGGGAAACCAAAGTTGCTGCTGGAAGTGTTTTTGGTGGGCCAGTTGGGGGGAGATCTTCCCTCTGGTTCAATTACCCCCAATGCCCCCATCACTGCACTGGGAGTCCTACCTGAGCAGATCACTCCAGCGTCCTCTCGATGATTACAACCAAGTTTACCCCATCCTGGTGATCCACACAGCTTCAGTGAGGATTCTGATCCATTGCAGGACACAGCACCCAGCCATATTCTCCCAGACCCTGGTCCAAAGTGAGCCTCTCCTAGTGCCTCTACAGCATCTCCACAGCCTAGCTGTCTGCACACCACCCCAGCATCCTTCATGTCCCAGTCATCATCACACACTGTCCCCCACTCTCCCCGATGGTAAACCTCCACTCTCCCAGCACAGGGGCTGCTACCATTCACCAGCCTCACATCCTCCCTGCCTGAGAGAGAGAGAGAGAAAGAGAGAGAGAGAGAGAGAGAGAGAATTATCATGTTTTAACACTGATGAGAGGTCTGCAATACAGTTTAGCCAGGTTTACAACAGCTTTTTACCCCAAAGTTGTCACTGTGGATTTAAAGGATATGAACCCAGCAGTGTCTGCAGGAACACAGGGACACCACTAGGGTGCGCTCTACCTCCCTTGCTTTGTGCACTGGACACCAGTGATATGAGCTCTGCCAGTGAGGCCTGTCACATGACTGATTAAGCAGATGACACTCCTGTGACAGCGCTCCTCTCTCAGGGAGAAGAAGCCCCTAAAGACTGCAGGGACACACGTTGGCCACAAGGGGGAGAAAAACCTTTTACTTTCTCGACCCAAGAACTGCTTTACTGCCCATAAGAATGCTGCCTGAGACACGCACAATCTCAAACGGAGCACAGACACAAAGTATTGCATACTCAAAAGGGAATCAGCATTACCAGTGTGGTAAAGGTGCTGGTGTAAGTAGAGGTTGAGAACATATATAAACTGAGTCTTAACTGAGTCTGGCATTTTAAAAGATTTCCACATGAAGTTTGCACAGGCGTGCACCGATGCACTAATTTATGGAAAGTTTTTTGTATATACGTTTAATCACTTGGACACTCCAACAGGTGTAATATATCATTAATGTGCTGCCATAATGAAATGAAATGCTGTGGAGAGAATGTCACATTTCAGTTCAGCAAAAACTCACCAGAGACTTTTCACTAAATTAATCTATTAAAAATGCAATACTTGCATCTGAAGTGATACTAGTAATATATAAGCCTAACTTAGGACATACATTTGACATGATACAAGAGGTTGTATTTTTAGGAGCCGTCTGTTTATTTGCTGAATTTACTACCTGACTTTTTCATGAATATCAAATGCAACGAGTATGAGAAATCAGAAACACCATAAAGATCTGTAAATACAATACAACAAATACATGAGCATAATATTTTTTATAACTTTACTAAGGGTTAGGGTTAGACAAGAGGGATAGTGGAAGGGGGATGAGATCAGGAGGGAGGACTAGGGTAGAGTTTGAAAAGGTGCATTTTCAGTCAGTCGAAATAGGGGGAGGGGTCCTGACAGTTGTCATTCCACCTCTGAGGAACCAGAACCGAAAACAGGCATAAACATGCAGCTCAACCACCTGGTGCTTGTAGTGAGGGAACCAGACCAGAGCTGGCAGACCGGAGTGGTCTAGCTGGGGAGTGATTAAGGATTGTATGTAAGGTGGGGCAGTCCCCTTAGCAGCCTGAAATGCCATCACTAGGGCCTTGAAGTGGATGCGTGCGGCAATAGGAAGCCAGTGGAGGCCAATGAGGAGTGGGGTGACATGAGCCGACCTGGGCTGATTGGTGGTCAGGCGGGCTGCCGTAATCTGTGGTGTTTAGAGGCTGCCTGTAACCCTGCTCTTACTGGAGAGCCCTTTGACCAGCAGACCCTCTGACCCCTTGGCCCTGGCCCCCAGTCTCTGACCCCCAGTCTCTGGCCCCCAGTCTCTGGCCCTGACCCCCAGTCTCTGACCCCCAGTCTCTGACCCCCAGTCTCTGACCCCCAGTCTCTGGCCCCCAGTCTCTGACCCCCAGTCTCTGGCCCCCAGTCTCTGGCCCCCAGTCTCTGGCCCTGACCCCCAGTCTCTGACCCCCAGTCTCTGACCCCCAGTCTCTGACCCCCAGTCTCTGACCCCCAGTCTATGACCCCCAGTCTCTGACCCCCAGTCTCTGACCCCCAGTCTCTGGCCCCCAGTCTCTGACCCCCAGTCTCTGGCCCCCAGTCTCTGGCCCCCAGTCTCTGGCCCCCAGTCTCTGACCCCCAGTCTCTGGCCCCCAGTCTCTGACCCCCAGTCTCTGGCCCCCAGTCTCTGACCCCCAGTCTCTGACCCCCAGTCTCTGGCCCCCAGTCTCTGACCCCCAGTCTCTGACCCCCAGTCTCTGGCCCCCAGTCTCTGGCCCCCAGTCTCTGGCCCCCAGTCTCTGACCCCCAGTCTCTGGCCCCCAGTCTCTGACCCCCAGTCTCTGGCCCCCAGTCTCTGAACCCCAGTCTCTGACCCCCAGTCTCTGACCCCCAGTCTCTGGCCCCCAGTCTCTGACCCCCAGTCTCTGACCCCCAGTCTCTGGCCCCCAGTCTCTGGCCCCCAGTCTCTGACCCCCAGTCTATGACCCCCAGTCTCTGACCCCCAGGCTCTGACCCCCAGTCTCTGGCCCTGATTGAGTGTGGAGAAGCAGGGGAGGAGGATTAATCTGTGCTGTATGGATGGATGCGATAACGGACTTGAAGACACTCCAGATCTAGAACAAACAAAACATACATGATGGGGAATTATTCTATAATTTCTAATTAATTATAATTCTTTTATAATGTATTATTCATGATAATTATTTCATAATTCATCATTATATTATAACAAGTCGGAATTGTAATAATATAATTATGAATTATATTTCTGATTCCATGAAATAAATACACCTATGTTGGCACTAATTCCAAGAGAGGACGTATTTAAACAAGAAGCTTTCACACGTTGCAAGGCATAGTTCAGTGCGGTATGTCAAGTTTAAAGCAGCACTGCACAATCTAGGTCCAGGTGCAGAATTTCTATCTTTAAGCCATCTGTGAATGTGAGTTCATCAAATTTCCTGAAGGTCGTGCAACTCGACATGCCACACTTAAAGGTACAGCAGGTAAGATTTCTGTTTTAAAGTATTGTTACAAGACCATTTCCCATCATTGAAAAAGACTCACTGTCATGTTGACTCAACCTCTGCCTATGTAACGAAAAGACGTTTCATATTATTAATCATAGACTTCGGGTTTTGTGAAATTCAGATTAAAAAGATAGTAAAATCGAGCATGCGTTTTACAATAGGTCGTCCTCTCTCGGCTAACGTTAGCTGGCTCGCTCGTTAAATTACATTTTATTTTAAAAATTATTTTTACAACGTTGGCTAGCTGGACTTTGGACTCACGTTAGTTTCTAACAACGTTGAGTATAACTTCTGAATGGCGTAGAATTTAACAGGACAAAATAGCTAACTAATCGGCGAATTTAAAAGGATTTTAGAAATCGGTGTTCTACGTTTAGTCAGTGTTGCAAATAAAAGGATTCACCAGACTGGGTCGTGGTTCTTAACTCCACCTCGGCTGCGTCTCGTGTCTCCCGCTTTCCTTTTTTTCAACTCGATTGGTAACCAGCCTAGAATGATCTTGGGAAATACGCCGAGACAACATTACTTTTAAGCACGGTTGTCATTTCAACAAGCACTGACCAAAAGAGAAATAGCAAGTAAAACTCGCCTTTATTTGATCTGTGAAATTCCTGCGTTCTTCTTCAGCTCAGGTTGGTGCAGAGGCAAAATATAACAGAAGCTTGTTCTTTGATAGACGCTTCAGGTAAGGCAGCCAGGATATACACAGAACAATGCTGTATTAAATAAACAGTGAAATACTGTGGGAAAATCAGTGTGTTTTACAGTGTGGTACTCACTGGCTGTACAGAGCAGGAGCAGGGAGGAGAGAGAGAGGAACGACAGACATCTCTCCATCTTCAGCGCAGACAGCAGAGTGGATGCTCACACCTTCCCCTCTGAACTCTGAGATAATGGGAACCCTGCGCTTGGACCATGGAGACAGGCTTGGACCCTGCCATCGAGAGCACACCCCCACCCCCCACCAATCACACTCACTGCTCGGCCACGCCCACAGAAGCTTCAGGGACTGAGAGCCAGAGCAAATAAGACTATTTCCTTTCAAGCCCCCCTTTGGGCTCTTTTCATAGTTAGAGTTTAATACAATGCTTTGTTGTAAATGCTCAATATGAGGTTTCGACTGAGTGTTGGAAATGCTCAATATGAGGTTTTGACTGAGTGTTGTAAATGCTAAATATGAGGTTTTGACTGAGTGTTGTAAATGCTCAATATGAGGTTTTGACTGAGTGTTGTAAATGCTCAATATGAGGTTTTGACTTAAATGCTCAATATGAGGTTTTGACTGAGTGTTGTAAATGCTCAATATGAGGTTTTGACTGAGTGTTGTAAATGCTCAATGCTTACTTTTGGTTTAGAATGCCCAATTTTGATTTGGTGTAAAGATTTGTTTCAAGGAATGATTGAGCTTCATTGTGGTGATTAAATATTTATGTTAATTGCTTTGAAAATGATTGATTAGCTTTTCTAAATTCAAGATTAATATTGTACGGAAAGTGTGGGAAAATTTTTATTGGCTCACAAAATATAGCTCATATGGCATTAACCGTGCAATTTGTGCAAAGCATTAATATGTGCCCACTTCTACTAATGTGCATGAATATGTGCCCACTTCTCCTAACGTGCAGAGAGAAGCTGTCTACCTGTGGAAATTTCCACTGAACTGTCGCAACGCAAGCAAATATGGGCATGAATACCAGTAAGATAAGAGAATCAGGAACATTTGTTTCAAATATCATCACGAGCTTGCAGAAAAGCAGGAGCCCACCCAACCACGAAGGAGGGGGCCACACTGGATTGACCCCAGAGCTTAGAATTGTTTCTCTTGGTGCATGTGCTGGCTGCTGACTGGAGGGAGACAGGGACTGCCCCACTCTCCCCAGCAACAGAATGTGTATATAAGCTGTAACGAAGCATAAGGCATGGTTCTCCGCTTTGGAACCGCTGGATCCGATATGCATATTGTATGAAGCTGTTAAACTCTGACTTGTGCAGAGCTGTTATTGTGTTGCAGATTTGTATCCAACAAAAGTCTATTGATTTCAGCGCACTTATCCCTGGTTATGGGAATGCACTTTACACTTTGTTGTCCATCGCTCTGGATAAGAGCGCCTGCCAAATGCCATTAATGTAACGTAATGTTTGATGTGATTTCAAAAGAAGCTCTTCTTGCCAATACCAGCCCAATCGTCCTGCTTTCTGCGGTGGCGTGCGCTCCTCGTGTCGATGTTGAGAGCTTACCGTATGGACTCTAAAAGGGATGGGGATGAGGGTGTCCCTCTACTCCTTTTTGCAGTAAGAAGTAACTCAAGAAACCCTAGGGTTTTTCAAACACTTAAAAAAAAACAAAAGATTTGGTTTTGTTTATTTGGGTTGTGAACAACCATTTTTAGGAGGGGGATGTTATGTATGGGGGCATGTGTGGTTCCAGTCTTGCCCTGCAGGTGGAGCCAGGAGGTGAACCCTGCACTGATTGCTAACCTGCCACACCTGCCATGGGCTGGAGTATATAAACTCCTCCCCTTCCTCCACATGGTCTCTCCTTGTCTTGGCAGCCAGCTCTGCAGCAGCAGGGCCTTCAACAGCCACCATTTTGTTTTGAGCAGTTCATAGTTCTTGTGTTACAATACATTTAGTTCTTTTCAAACACTTTAACTGTGTCTCTTTCCTCTGTTATATTCCCTGAGCCAGGGTTGTAACAAGCCCTGTATCTGTTTTTTTGTTGGTACTTGAATGTGCTCTTGCAAACTATTTTGTTAAGCCATGAAAGAAAACTGAATTGAATGAATACTGTCCTAAAGGAATTATATTGTGTACATAAGTAAATAGTTAACTTAATTTACAAACATTTCAGTGCCTGTGAATGGTTATTTGCAGTTAAGCTTGAGAACATCGAGCTCTAGTTTCTTTAGAGTGAGCCTTTTAGTAGCCTACACTATAAGTTAACATACAGAGGAAGTTGAAAGCTAAAAGTGAGTAAATACCTTGTTGTCATAAAAGTCTTGCTATACAGTCATGAATACACAGTAAAAAGACAAAATATACACACTTATTGTTAGAGATAACACTTTAGTTAAAGAACTCAGGTTAGCTACCCCTATTAATTGCCCGGACAGCAAAGGAGCGCTACATGTTGTGGGGAAGAATACATTTCCAGCTTCATTGTTCTTGGATGGTCACCTAACACCTCAATCATACTGAATGATCAAGGGGGGTTAGGAAGCCCATCCTGAATGATCAAAGGGGGGTTCACTGTCTGCTTTGTTGACACTGACCATTTGGTTTCCTTGGTCACATGTGCATGTGTTCGTCGGCCTGTCACCCAATCAGGGACAGGCACCTGTATTTTACATCAGGAGGTTTGGGGCATAAAAGCTCATTCCTTTGTTACATTACATTACATTATTGGCATTTGGCAGACGCCCTTATCCAGAGCGACGTACAACAAAGTGCATACCCATAACCAGGGCTAAGTGTGCTGAAAGACCCTAGAGGGAAGTACAATTTCAATTGCTACCCGTACAACAAAGATAAGGACCAGGGCGTTTTTTAAAATTTACAACGGTAGCCATTTTGCGCCAGAACGTTCACCACACACCAGGTGGGGAGGGAGAGAAGAGTGTATTGCCAATTAAATCAGGGGATGATTATGTGGCAGGTTGAAAGAGCCAGGTTGGGAATATACTCAGGATTTAACTGGATAATCTGGTATATGCGCTGTGTGTTATAACTGGATAATCTGTGCTAAATGTTGTTATTTGTGTTATAACTGGATAATGTGATAAACGTTATTTGTGTGTTATAACTGGATAATCTGTAGTAAATGTTATTTGTGTTATAACTGGATAATATGTACTAAATGTTATTTGTGTATTATAACTGGATAATATGTACTAAATGTGGTTATTTGTGTGTTATAACTGGATAATATGTACTAAATGTTGTTATTTGTGTATTATAACTGGATAATATGTACTAAATGTTGTAATTTGTGTGTTATAACTGAATAATATGTGATAAATGTTGTCATTTCTGTGTAACCGTTTATGTTTCATGCTGCCCCTTGGCCAGGCCAGATTTTTAACTCCAATGAGACTTTTACCTTTAAATGAAGGTAAATAAAAATAAAAATAAATACTCGTACTACTGTCATTATTTATTATGACACATAATTAATAATCATATAAATATAACACATTCACATTTAAAATAAAAAAATTCACATGAAACACTCTGACAATCAGTGTGGTGTGCAGATGTTTTTATTTATTTAAATGGCATATGCCAAAGATGATATTTCCCTGACCAAACGCAGGGGACATTTGTAATGACAACAATGTGAAATGGGGTTTACGATGCGCATCAGGTAATCGGCTTTTCTTGGACCTTTCTGTGATAGCTGACATTCCTGGAATTCTTTTTTTTTTTATAGATATTTTTTAGGTCTTTTTCAGCTTTATTGGACAGTATATAGTATAGAGAGACAGGAAGAATGGGAGCGAGAGAGAGAGGGGAAGACATGTGACAAATGTCAGACGGTGGGATTCGAACCGCCGACGTCGCGGCTCGCAATGATCCACAGCTGCTCTGTGCTCTGCAACCAGGCTAGTTTTATTTCTGCATACATTTTCTTTCAAACGTATGAAAGAATATCATCTATTTTTATGTGAAAATGTATATGATTCCTCCAACAAGGAAGGTGTCTGACCCGCTCAGGTTCCCAAAATACTGGAGGAGTTTACCAGGAATTTACACCAGGAATGTAATTCAGACAGTAACGCACTTTGCACAATTTAATCACAGCTGATGCTTTTCAGAGCTATCAGTTCATCAAACTGCATATTCCGTGGATTAGTACCCCTTCATTCTTCTGTTTGCAAAATAAACCATTGGACAATATCATCAATATCATCTTATGGTTCTGCAAAATAAACCATTGGACTGGCACCTTCTGTTCAATATCATCTTATGGTTCTCATCATGATGGTTATTACATGTTGAGTGTTAAGGGGAAAGCACCAGAGAGCAGACAGACTGAATCCACACAGAGTTAAATTCTGGGGTAACCTTGCCCCTAACTCTGGGTGTGATGTGTGTCTCAGGACAACTAGACCATGTAAAGGTTACCATGTATATTGCAACCACCAGTTTCATACATGCAACGTCATAACTAACATGTTAAATACACATTTTGACATGTAAAAAATACATTCCTGACAGTTTTCTATGTCATATGATGTGTACATTATTGTCATGTACACTGTTCCCATGTATATAAACAGGAGCCTACTGGTTGCTGCGAATCTGTAAAACCTTTGTATGTGTAACACTGTTAAGGCTAACCGCTACATGGCTCAAACCAGCCTTTCCAAAGCACATGCAAACAACGTTCGGCAACAGACAGACATGTACGTGTTGTATATTTGAATGTGCAAACGTCAATATGAATGAGTGTGCGTTCACACGCATGCAAGACGCTGTGTGTGTGTGTGTGTGTGTGTGTCTCGCGTCACACACACTGAAAAGTACCCTGAATCGACAGTATTTTTAGGTTGTTTTGAGGTTAGTTTGATTTCTGTTCCTCATTTGTTTTTTCTCTCATAAGACAAAAAACTGAGTTGGGAAACTTGAGGTAGTGTGCGGTTTCCCATATCTGTACAAAAAAAGTTTAAAATCAACTGTTGAAAAAAGTTTAAAATGATTCAACAAAAAATCTAAAACTACAAGGAAATAAAGTAATATTTTTTTCCTCCCAAAACATGTTGGCACAACCGTGGCAGAGAAGGAGAGAAGTATTTTGATCTGGTTTCTCACAGAAATACACAGGAAGGGACCGGCTATAGCAGCCAACTCATAATTACACATTTAGGAAACATAAAAAAAACTAACCACTCTCCTTTTGCACATGCCCAAAAACATCACCTTCTACAATTAAAATGAATTAAACAAATACCTACTTGGATGGATATAGGGCTTTTGTTGACTTTTTAGCCTGAATTAATAATTATTTAAAAAAATAGTTCAAAGAAAGCGGAAACTGTCAGCAAAATGGCCCCCAGAAGTGTAACTATCAGTAGTAACAGTAACTACGGTAACTATCAGCAGCCTTGGAAACAGGATGTGGGGAGGGAGACTTTAGCCAATGATTAACTTAAAAAACAGCAGCCAGGGCTAGTAATCAATTTATCATGAATATTTATCAACTAAGGCCTTTACCTATCAGGTGTGATGACGCTGTGGACCTGCGGGAGTGTGGGACAGGCTCAGGAACGGGAGGAGGCGAGGAGTCAGGTGGGGAAAGGAGGTGCGAGGCGCGCGGTCGGATTCTGGATCCGATGGGCGGCAGGTAGGTGTGAGCGATGGCACGCCTGGCCTTGGGCCTGCTGAATTCTGGGTAATCCCAGGAGTGGTGAATTCTGGGTAATCCCAGGAGTGGTGAATTCTGGGTAATCCCAGGAGTGGTGAATTCTGGGTAATCCCAGGAGTGGGCACTGAGGCACAGCGGCCATGACGGTCTGTGTGAGCGGAGACTTCACCTCACAAACAGACAGGGGTTTTGGTGTGATGTTCAGGTGATGTAGGGGTGTGTGTGTGTGTATATGTGTGTATATATGTGTGTGTGTGTGTATGTGTATATGTGTGTGTGTGTGTGTGTGTGTGTGTATGTGTGTGTATATGTGTGTGTGTGTGTGTATGTGTGTGTGTGCATGTGTGTGTGTGTATGTGTGTGTGTGTGTATATGTGTGTATGTTTGTGTGTGTATATGTGTGTGTGTGTGTGTGTGTGTGTGTGAACACAAGAGTTTCCTAGGCGTTAGGGCCCACAGCTACATGAGAACGGTGAGAGACAGGGGTCCTGGTTTGCACGCGGTTCCAGCCAGCCTGGGGGTCGCTTGTGCGAGTGGTGGATGGGAGGGGGGGGGTCACTGGCGTTTGCCCTCCAGCAGGCCCCTCCAGTCATGGGCCCAGGACAGCAGGCGGCGGCGGGGGGGGTGTGGGGGACAGTCGGGGGGCAGGTGCTGGTTGTGGCAGGCCAGGAACAGCACGTGCTCCCAGGTCGGGTTGGGCTCGACCCCTGCAACAGGAGCCAGAAACAACTGCTGAAATCCTGCTGTTGAATTACGTTACATTTCATTTATTTACTTTTATCCAAAGCCACGTACAAAACAGTGCATACCAAGGTCATAGAACAAACCACCAAACTGGTCGGATAAGGTACAATTCACACAGGATTGGTTGTAAGGCCATGAACATGTGTCCAGTACACAAGGTAGATAGGCCAAGTCTGTAACTACCATACTGAGACATCTACAACTTCAGGAACTACAGTACCGAGACAAATAAAAATACAAATACAATACAAATAATTCCGGTCTCACCAGCCCTGAGTCAGTAACTGTTTTGGATCTGAATACTTTTCTACGCTTTACTAAGCTTGTCTGGTGTATTGGAACCTATGAAATACTCTCAAAAAGGACACATCCCTGCCCTCTGGTCCTCTTGGTTGGTTCAACTGTGCCAGGCAAGATCAATTGAGCATAGAAAAGTGACATGTTGACTCACCCTCTGCCTGTGTTTATCGTCCTATACAGTTGACGGGCCGTCACTCCGTACCAAAACACTACGGTACAGGCCGCCCTGATATGTTCTCACGTGTGCAGACAGACACAGACACACACACACACTCTCTCACACACACTTACCATGGATATCTGGTTTGTCATCTATGAGGAGATCACCTGACACCACTGTCTTGTCTCTGGTGAGAATGATCTGCTCCAGGAACTCATGGCCAAAGTGCTTCTCTATCCAGGCGTACTAGACGAAGACCAGAACATCAATCCCACAATCCCTCTTTGCACAACACAATCCCACAATCCCCCTCTGCCCAACGCAATCCCACAATCCCTCTCTGCTCAACACAATCCCACAATCCCTCTCTACCAAAAGCAATCCCACAATCCCCCTCTACCTAACACAATCACACAATCCAACAATCCCCCTCTGTCCAACACAATCCCACAATCCCTCTCTGCACAACACAATCACTCTCTACCCAACACAATCCCACAATCCCCCTCTGCCCAACACAATCCCACAATCCTTCTCTCCTCGACACAATCCCACAATCCCTCTCTACCAAAGACAATTCCACAGTCCCCCTCTACCTAACACAATCCCACAATCCCTCTCGACCAAAAACAATCCCACAATCCCCCCCCTGCCCAACACAATTTGGGAACACTCACCTTCTCATACGGACAGTGGCTGTAGTGTTTTATTGGACTGGTGCAAATGAAGACATCCGTACTGGAAGAAAAACAGTAAAGTTGATGTTTCCCCCGAGACCAAATGGGGGCAGCACTAGCTCAGGAGGCATTGAGCGGTTGCCTGGCAGTCGTACGGTTGCCGGTTCTAACCCCCAATCGCTCCCAACCAGCTGCCTGGAAGCTTGCATGGCAGCCTATCGCCGCTGGTGTGTGAATGAGAGGGCGAACTGGACAAACGTACTTTTCCATTTCAGACATCTCCTTGACTGCCTCCACGGCTCCGGGTATTGGGTCCAGCTCTAGAAAGAAGTTCTTTGACTCCCAAATGCTCATGGCCTTCTCCTGCACAGGCGATGTAATCAGTGTTAGGTCATGGAGCTGGTCGCTCACGTAGAATTCTACAAAATCTAAATAATAATGTTCCAGCGGTGACTGTTACAGTGAGTTACAGTTACAGTTGTTACAGAATATAATAATGTTCCAGCAGTGACTGTTACAGTGAGTTAGTTACAGTTGTTACAGAATATAATAATGTTCCAGCACTGATTGTTGCAGTTACAGTTGTTACAAAATATTTGTGATCGTGTAATGGAGTCTCGTTCGGTCCGCGGGAGAATGCCTGCTGAGGCACGCCCACCTGGGTTTCCATTCATTCCGTTTTTCAGGGCGTAATTTTCAATCACCATGGTAACAGGACACGCCGTTTGTGTAACTTATTTTAACATGTCACTGGTTCGGCGACAACAGTTCCTTATTTTGTAAAATGTGGGTGGTAAAACAAGTGTGGGGGATCGACCGATAGGGACGTAAATACCCTCACATTAAAGCTGGAATTCTGCACTCTAATCTCATCGTTTCATCGTTTTATTTCAAATCCAATGTGCTTGAGTACAGAGCGAAAACAACATAAATTGTGTCACAGGCCAAATACTTATGGACTGCACTATGTACATACAGTATGTACGATATGTACGTACTCAATTGGTATCATTAAAAGATTTTTCCAAACATGAGCTCTGAACCAAACCAACGTTATCGGAGAATAGGTGTATAGATGTCACAAGCAAGGGAATTTTGGGAGCAAAGGTGTTCCAATGACCCATGCATACAATTCTGTGACCTTTCGACGCTGTGCTGGGCTATATAAAGTGTTCTAACTCCGCAATGCTATCTTCTTTTAAAGAAGAACGCTGCGTTTCTGAGAGATTGTTTAACTTAAACGCCTAAATACAATTGTGTGATTGCAGTATTGATTGTACATAACGCTGGCATGCTTATAAAATATGTAAAGTACATTACCAACTCATAACAATTACACTTTTTGTCAAGTTTGACAGGTTTGACACATGACATCGCTGCGGACCTGATATGAAATTCCAAGAAATGTTACAGGAAACCGGTAACAGCAGAATGTAGCTGTCCGACGCACGATTCTGAGAAATAATTAAGCATGCCAGACACATTAATTTGACACGGAGAACAGGCATTGTGCACCCACAACTGACGTGCCATGTTGACTCGTGGGACCTTTAGCTGGCTGGGACTGACAATGAAAACGAGACAATAATGACAGATAAACGAATCCGATAATAAATGGCAAGGAGCTTCACTCACGGTTCATGACATTCCTTCAGTTTTCCTTGCAACGAGACATTGAATAGCTGACTGTCTGGTTAATGGCACAATGTTACTTACGCAGAGATCGCTTCGTAGTTGTCCGTACTGGGTTGAGACCCAGAATCCTCTCCTGTCCTGCAGGTGAATGTATGGTTCGTTTGGGTACTTGGCTCTGTACTTTTTCAAGAATCCTCCTTCAAAATCGGCAATCACTCCATCCATGTCCACCAGTACGCGTAGCCGCTTACCTCTACTCGCGTGCATTTTCGCTGGTACGTCGACGATAGATAAATCAGCAAAACATCTAAGGTTAGCAGAAATCGATGCACCTTCTAGCCTTAGAAAGCGTAGAGTAACGGGTAGTAAAGTCATTATTCTTGACAGGCTAATCTAACCTAACCGCTTGCACGTCGTGGGTGTGCACGTCTCAAATGAACAGTAACCTTTCTCGACGCGAGATAAGTCCGCCTTAAGTTGTATTTTACTGCACCTAAATCTCAAGGTTAGAGCTGCAATCTATAATACGATTGTGCTTCATACACTCTTCGCATTCTCAGCAATAATCTTTATGCACCTCATGTTTAGATATACACCAAGAGACACACACGCATGGCCAAAGGTGTAAATGTCATTTGCTTTTGTGTCCGTTGCTACATTACCGGCGTGATCTGTGCATTTTTACCTGATTTTGAGTGTCTGGAACTAATATTTGTATTGCATTTGATTGCACAGTAGACCAGCAGCTAGCTAGTTGCTAGCGACAGTGTGCCCAGTCTTCCGTGTCAGCGCCCGCTATTTTTGGGCTTTTTTACATTTGTGACACCCTGCAGGTTTGAGGAAGCACAGAGCGGTTGGCTAACGTCACTGCCGACTGATCCCTGTCAGTCAGTTGTACTAGAAATCAGATTCTGCAGCGGCGAGCACGCTCCTCGACCTTCGCCCTTTGCACGAGCTGCAGGTCCTGTAACCCGGTAGTATCTGAGCAGCGATTCCTGTTTGCGTCAGAGGAACAGACTCCCTTAAAGGAATAGACACACACTTTAACAGGGTTTACATTGGTTGGGATAACTGTTTTGGAGCCGAATGGAACTTAGATACAATTCGCTTTTGCTAGAGATAGATGCACAAAATATTCCCGAGTCGAGAGCCTTGCTCGTTTAGCAGGCAATTATGTGGCTAGCACTTTATACTTTGTGAAATCACACCACAGGTATATTTAGACATATATTTCCAATCACTAAAAGGAAGAACAAATATAATGCTTGCACATAATGCATGTACAAATTTTTAAATTAAGGACAAAATTAAGAACATTTTTGATTGAATACATTATAATGCTCAATGGAAACGTATCTGTCATCAACGTGACAGAAGAGCTGTTCTTAAAATTCAATCCTTGCTCCCGGACCATGCCATCATCCCTCACAGCTTAAAATGAGAATGAAAACAGGTTTGTGTCGGCCTATAATAAAGTTAGGGGAAATGTTGGTCGCAAAGCAATTTTGGTTTGTATCCACTTTTCTAGTGACCACGGTTGTTCACTAGATTTTATGGCGTATTCTGGGATATTTCTAGTGCCCTCAAAATGTCCGTAAAATTTAAATTTTGAATTTGGACACTACAACAGTATGACAATCTAGTTTACTAGTTAGTGAATAGCGAGCCATTTTGGACACAAACCACCAACCTGTTCAGGACCTACTGTGCTGCCACACTGTGTTGCATGCTAGCTGTTGCTCAAATTGCCCTGCTCTGGAAATCATGCCTGCCTGGCTCATTCTGCATGCTAAAGTCATAGCGCTGCCTGGCTCATTCTGCACGCTAAAGCCATAGCGCTGCCTGGCTCATTCTGCATGCTAAAGCCATAGCGCTGCCTGGCTCATTCTGCACGCTAAAGCCATAGCGCTGCCTGGCTCATTCTGCATGCTAAAGCCATAGCGCTGCCTGGCTCACTCTGCATGCTAAAGCCATAGCGCTGCCTGCCTCATTCTGCATGCTAAAGCCATAGCGCTGCCTGGCTCATTCTGCATGCTAAAGCCATAGCGCTGCCTGGCTCATTCTGCATGCTAAAGCCATAGCGCTGCCAGGCTCATTCTGCATGCTAAAGCCATAGCGCTGCCTGGCTCATTCTGCATGCTAAAGCCATAGCGCTGCCTGGCTCATTCTGCATGCTAAAGCCATAGCGCTGCCTGGCTCACTCTGCATGCTAAAGCCATAGCGCTGCCTGCCTCATTCTGCATGCTAAAGCCATAGCGCTGCCTGGCTCATTCTGCATGCTAAAGTCATAGCGCTGCCTGGCTCATTCTGCATGCTAAAGCCATAGCGCTGCCTGGCTTGTGCAGCGCTTTCATCTGCTGAAAACAAGACTGAAGGTAAACAGCCTCCAAAACAATCAGGAGCTGAAGATGACTGCAGTACAGGCCTGGCAGAGCATCACCAGGGAAGATACCTAGGGTCAGGTGATGTCTGTGGGTTGTAGACTTCAGGCAGTCAGTGATTGTGATAGAAAATGTGTCACTGTGCAGTGCAAATATGTATGGACTGCACTGTATGATTGGGGGAAATAACATGTAAAAAAGTACCAAGAAAGTAATGCTTGTGGTCAAAACAGGGCCATATCTCTAGGCTAAACAGGGCCATATCTCTGGGCTATGTCAGGGGTCTCACTCTCCGGAAGGGCCACGGTCTCTGCTGTTTTTTGTAATAATATACGCAGACTTTCTGAAGGAAGGTCATCAAGCAAAATATTTTGTCACATCATCAACTTCATAAACTAAACTGATCTTGTTAAAATATATATATTTTTCCTCTCCTGCCAAATGGACAGCTCCACACAGTCCAGTCATGTGGGGCGACATGGCTCAGGCAGTAAGAGCAGTCGTCTCATTGGCTCAGGCAGTAAGAGCAGTCGTCTCATTGGCTCAGGCAGTGAGAGCAGTTGTCTGGCAGTCGGAGGGTCGCCGGTTCGATCCCCCGCCCGGGCTGTGTCGAAGTGTCCCTGAGCAAGACACCTAACAAACAAATGCTCCTGACGAGCTGGTCGGCGCCAATCGCCGTCAGTGTGTCAGTGTGTCAGTGTGTCAGTGTGTCAGTGTGTGAGTGTGTGTATGAATGGGTGAATGAGAAGCATCAATTGTACAGCGCTTTGGATAACGGCGCTATATAAATTCCAACCATTTACCATTTACGATGTGACTGCCAAGAACATAAGAAGAAGACCTCTGGGATTTCAGTTTGAGGTCCCTGTGACATCCCGCACTTTTAGTCCTCTATTCATGGACCTGTCGAACTCGTCGAACAACCATTGTCAGACAACTATTTAAATATAATTACGACTAGCGCTCACAAGAAAACGCAAATTCTTACAAGAAGAAGTATTGTAGTACACATACTACACATACAGCCTACATTACATGCATATCTTTTTCAAGAAGGGTGCCGGCTCCTTTTTGAAACTCTGAGGGCGACGAATTAAAGTAATCGCCCGAGCTGGTGTGGGCTGGTTGGGCGACTGCAGAACACAGTTCTCGTCTGATGCCGCACAGTATCGCGATACGTCCAGTCAGCAGCGGCGCTCTCCTTCCCCTCAGCACCGCGGGTTCCAGGCAGATTGAATGAACGCACAGTGAGAATCCACCGTAAAACCCGCACGAGAGAATGGCTTCAGCCTTGGAGCAGTTCGTGAACAATGTGCGGCAGCTGTCGGCTCAAGGTACGGATGCGACTCCATTCCGTCATTTAATTTACTATTTACCTGACCAGATGCACAGTGCTCGCTTGCCGGCCAAGTTCTTGCGGAACTGAGCCTGCTTAATGTTAACGAACGTTAGTAGCCTATTTTTAGCTGGGTAGCTTGACCTGTTGTCTTTGGCGTGACATGAAGTAATGGGACAATGTACTCGTTTAATGCAGTTTCACAAACTGAAAGAACGAAAGAATGCACTTCTATGTTTAACTCAGTCGTCTGTACTTGGGCAAATACGTGGGCCCTTATTGGTATCAGCGCGTTTCACTGTAACATACGCTGACGTTCGTTCACTGCGATGTTATACTTTGGCAGATCATATCTACGGCATTTAACTGATGTTTACATTGTACGGATTTGCTTCCAGGATGAAAAGTCCAGTTTTGTAGAGGTCTAGCTCGGTAACCTAACCATTACCCGCAGCTGAATGGTGAAAGCTAGCACTGTCCCAAGCTATTATGTAGTTGCCTAACGTAACTGCAATTGCATGATTGGGACCTACATCGTTGTATGTTTGTCGATGTTGTCATAACCCAGGTCAAATGACGCAGCTGTGCGAGTTGATCAACAAGAGCGGAGAGCTTCTGGCCAAGAATCTATCCCACCTGGACACGGTGTTAGGGGCGTTAGACATCCAGCAGCATTCTCTCGGAGTGCTAGCCGTACTGTGAGTACCGTCAACTTAACACACTTTTTATGGAGTTACATTTTTGCCAAAAAATGACTCGGCTGCTTTTCAGTGCACGTTTGTCCATGTCTATTTGTCGATGCCTATTGTTTGTAGGTGATAGCAGCATGTGTTGATGTGTACTGCCAGCTATTACGTATGTGAAAGATGTGTCAGTTTGTGCCAATTCTGACTACGAGGCCAGCTTATGGCTAAAAGGCGTATGAGCGTGAAGGGAACAATATGGGAACTCTGTTCAGTGCATTAAGAAAACCAGCTTCTTGTTCTGGCACTGGAGATCAGGGCAGTCCTTTGATTAAAAAAAACAGCCATGTACTTAATCATGAGTTCTTGATACTTGTAGAGTTATTTGCATATTTACTTTAAAAAAGGTCAAGGGACAGGCACTGCACATGAACAGAGACTACAAATGTGGTGATGCAGTACATTGGATACTGTGTATTTGTCTCTATAAAATATGAAATAATAATATTTAACCGAATACATGCTGATGTGTGTGTCCTTGCAGGTTTGTGAAGCTTTCCATGCCAAACATCCCCGACTTTGAAACGTTATTCTCCCAAGTTCAGCTCTTCATCAGCACCTCCAACGGGGAACAGATCCGACATGCAACAGACACCTGTGAGTGTGTGTGAGAGAGAGAGAGTGTTTGTGTGAGTGTGTGTGTGTGAGAGTGTGTGTGTGTGTGTGTGTGAGTGAGAGTGTGTTTGTGTGAGTGAGTGTGTGTGAATGAGTGATTGAATGAATAAGTGAGTGAGTGAGCGAGAGTGTGTTGAGTCTAAGTGTGAAAGCAAGTGAGAGATGTTCTTCACACCTTTTTTTGTGCCAAAGTGTTACATCAGAGGGTAATGAGGGAGTTGAATGGCACTTGCTGTGTGTGATAATCGTAGGGCAGTCAGGGGAAGGGCCCGGTGTAAATGAGATCTGAAGTGATCTCGCCAGAGACATAGTATGCAATTGTGGACGCAGCCTGTCTTACTATTTAGGATGTCAAAGAGTGTGCTAAAGCTACCCGGATGCCGCTCTGCATTCGGTGAAATATCGAAGTGTGTGGACACTGGAGACTATGCTGGCACGAGTATCCCACAGTGCATAGTAGTAGTAGTGTGTGTGTAGCGTGTGTAGCGTGTGTAGCGTGTGTAGCGTGTGTAGCGTGTGTAGTGTGTGTTTGTGTGTAGTGTGTGTGTAGTGTGTGTAGTGTGTGTAGTATGTGTAGTGTGTGTTTGTGTGTAGTGTGTGTAGTGTGTGTAGTGTGTGTAGTGTGTAGTGTGTAGTGTGTGTGTGTGTGTGTGTGTGTGTGTGTGTGTAGTGTGTGTTTGTGTGTGTGTGTGTGTGTGTGTGTGTGTGTTTGTGTGTAGTGTGTGTTTGTGTGTGTGTGTGTGTGTGTGTAGTGTGTAGTGTGTGTGTAGTGTGTGTGTGTGTGTGTAGTGTGTGTGTGTAGTGTGTGTAGTGTGTGTGTGTGTGTGTGTGTGTGTGTAGTGTGTTATGTTTGATTTCAGACGCAGCCTAATGAGGCCTCTTTTCCTCTCGTTTGCAGTTGCTGGCCTTTGTCACCAGCTGACGAATGCTCTGGTTGAACGAAAACAGGCAAGACCATCCCTGCTTCTTTCTTTTTTTTGGACTAAGCTTAATCTGTGTCCATGAAATAGGCCCTATATGTGACCTGTTCTATCATAATCGGCTGGAAGTCGCGACAGCCAATTTTAGCTAAATTGATTTGAAATGCATAAATACATTAACTTGTGGCCACAAACGCAAGATGTCAAAGTGAAAGTAACACCGGAGTTGTGCAGGTTGTTTGGAGGTTAGCCAGCTTGCAGCTGCATTTGTGGCTGCAGTGTAGCTATTCGCTTTTTATATATGCAGTCCCCTCCAAGAGTATTGGAACAGCAAGCTTTTATTTCCTGGTATTTTTATTTAGATTTGTTAAAGGTACAATAGGTAATTTTGGACTCCTAACGACCAAGAGGAGAATTGCAGCAACAAACAACCTAAAAACCACAACATGCACTGTTTTGGAAAGTTGACAGTGACAAACGCAACTTCGTAGTGTTCTAGTAAGAAAATGTTGGCTGAACAGGTGACTTTATGAAATGTTGACTGTAGTGTGCTAAGTTTTCACTTACCTAACCAACTATATTATGAGCAAGCAACTTATTTGGCTATGGAACTAGCTGACTGCATAACTAAGATATTATAGTGTACCACAAACGATGCAACTGCAACTTACAGTTTGAGACAAATAAAAGTTTAGCTAAACACGCATGATTGAACATGTAAAGAGATAAAACGAACATGTAGCTGCCCAAATTGCACTCCAGACAAGCGATCACTGAAACTCTGTGTACTACTGCTTATTATCCAAGCTAAGAATACACATCTAGTTATAAAACGATACCAGATCATTATCGGTAGCAACAAACAAATTAGCTATTAGCTTGCCAAATTTACAAATATCCACCTGAGACACAACGTGTTGCTACTATGTTCATATTGAACTGGTATGGTTTTATTACTAGACATGTAGTCTTCGCTTGTATAAGCTATAGTATACAGAGTATACTATAGTATATAGTATACAGAGATTCGGTGATAGCTTGTCTGTTGTGCAATTTGGGCAGCTACACAAGAACAATCTTAATAAGCCCCCACGCCACTGACTGGCAATTAGAACCAATTTTCAACCAATGAATTTAAGGACGATAAACACAGGCAGAGGGCGAGTCAACATGTCAGTAAGCCTTTTTCAATG